>NC_083438.1:25954107-26155567 GCF_020745735.1 Hemiscyllium ocellatum
CCGGGACAGGACCCCTATCATTTCAGGAGGGGAAGTAGGTGCTAGGCACGCTGGGCCGAACGTCCTCTTCCTGGGGTGTGAAGGAGTCTGGAACTGGGATCTTGCTGTGCATCGATGATGTTGGGGGGGTGGGGGTGGACTCACAGGCTGCTCCGCCCACACAGACTCATTTACCAAAGCCCAGGGGGTGGGGCTCAGTGGGGGAGGGGGAGGGGTATTGAGGGAGACAGAGGGAGGGGAAGAGGCAAAAAATACAGGGGGTGACAAATGGGGAGGGGGGGTTTCTATAATTGGTGCAGGGTCACAGGGGGCACATCTTGGGGAAGGGGCAGAAAATCAGAGGGGGGTTACAAAATGGGGGCAACTGTGTTCCCCCACTCCCATTTTTGATCCTTAACCCCACTCCCCGTCCCCCAACTCTCAGAGCCCTGATCAGGAGGGGTAAGATTGTGCGTGTGTGGGGGTGGGGGGGGGGGTACGATTTGGGGAGTGGGGAAGGTGAAGGATTGGGAGATGCTAAATTGTGGCCACTTCAGGGTGGGGGTGGCAGAAAAACCAGGGAAAGGGGGAATTTTATAGAGGGGGGCGTGAGGAGTGTTTGGGAGGGTGGGATGTGGAGGGGTATAAAGGTACATGGGTGGGGGGGAGGAGGGGGCAAGAAGCAACAGTGGGGGAGAGAGAGAGAGAGACTGTGGGGGAGAGAGAGAGAGAGACAGCAAGAGAGAGAGAGAGAGAGAGAGACAACGAGGGAGAGAGGGAGGCATTAAGGGAGAGAGGGACACAGACAGACAGAGAGACAGACAGACTGAGACAGAGACAGAGAGTTTGGTTCTGGGAACTACACATACAGTCAGAAAATCCTGAGAGAATCTCAGCAAATACCCCCTCTCTTCCCAGCCCAGTGTGTGTCAGGGGGACTACAGTCAGGCTCTTAGACACTAGTGTGGGACCGATGTTGAATATTTTCAAACTGCACTGATACAACTAACAAGGCTTCAAACTAAAAGAGGTGAACAAACGAGGAATGGGAACCCTTTGCTGCCTGAGAATTAACATCTCAGTGGGCAACAAGATCCAACAAGGTTCCTGTGCTGGGAATTAACATCCCAATCACACAGAGCCCTCCCCAGGGAGCAGACTGACAGACGTTGCAATTTGACAGAGATTGCAGGGGTGGAGTCCACAAAACCCTCAGTGAGAATGGTTTGGAGATGTCAGTGTTGGACTGGGGTGGGACAAAGTTAAAACTCACACAACACCAGGTTATAGTCCAACAGGTTTATTTGGAAGCGCTAGCTTTCAACGTGTCTGCGTGGGTTTCCTCCGGGTGCTCCGGTTTCCTCCCACAATCCAAAGATGTGCTGGTTCGGTGAATTGGCTGTGCTAAATTGCCCGTAGTGTCAGGTGAAGGGGTAAATGTAGGGGAATGGGTCTGGGTGGGTTGCGCTTCAGCGGGTCGGTGTGGACTTGTTGGGCCGAATGGCCTGTTTCCACACTGTAAGTAATCTAATCTAATGTAAGAGCGCTGCTCTTTCATCAGGTGGTTGTGGAGAATAAGATTGTAAGACACAGAATTTATAGCAAAAGTTTATGGTGTGATGCAATTGGAATTATAAATTGAAAAAGACCTAGATTGTTTGTTAAGTCTCTCAGCTTTTAGAATGAACATGTTGGTTTCAGTTCTTTCATATATAAATCTCAGAACATTTTTAAAGTTAGATTGGTGTCATGTCGGCCCAGATAGTGTATTGAAGGTGTGAGGTGTCCTGTGTGAGTCTGTCTGTGTCCCAACAGTCAAACTGATTCTAACCTAAAAAATGGATTTCCAGAATTTTCCATGGAGCAAAATAAAATGTAATTCTGCAAGCACAAATTGACCCCAAACATCTTTGGTCCAGCCTGTCCATGCCGACCAGATATCCCAACCCAATCTAGTCCCACCTGCCAGCACCCAGCCCATATCCCTCAAAACCCTGCCTATTTATATACCCATCCAAATGCCTCTTAAATTTGGGAGAAGATTTGTAGCTCGGGTGCTCGTTGTGGTTCTGTTCGAGAAGCTGGGAATTTGTGTTGCAGATGTTTCCCTGTAGGTGACATCCTCAGTGCTTGGGAGCCTCCTATGAAGCGCTTCTGTGATGTTTCCTCCGGCATTTACAGTGATTTGTATCTGCCCCTTCTGGTTGTCAGTTCCAGTGTGTTGGGGTGGTTGCTTTCGTAGTTTAGGACAGCAGACAAAGGCAGAATGACGGTCATCCTGGACAAAGCAGAGTACATCCAAAAGCGCAACAACTACTTGCAGATACCAACACCTACCAAAAGAGGGAGTTTGACCCCACCCCTCAGCTCACCAATAGGATAAACAACACACTGAGGAACCTACAAAAAAAACAGACAGATAACCAGATATGACCTACAGAGAATGAAACCTGAAAGCAACAACACCCCCAGATTCTATGGACGACCTAAAGTGCACAAACCAGACATCCCACTCAGACCCATAGTATCACTACCAGGGACACCATCACACAAACTGGCTAAAGAACTACAGCAGAAACTGAAACACCTGGTCAACGGATCCAGACCCTCTATACAGTCAACACAGGAATTCTTGGACATCATCAGAAATATACACATAGACAAGGAAGAAACTATGGTCTCATTCGATGTAACGGCACTGTTCACCTCTATCAACAAAACCCTAGCCAGAGAAACAATAGCCAACCTGCTGGACATACAGAACAGACAACAGGACATTGAACCTATCAACAAAGGCAGCATACTCAAACTACTGGACCTGTGCCTCACAACACACTTCACATTCAACAACCAAATATATGAACAAATCTACGGCACACCCATGGGCTCACCGTCTCTGGACTCATAGCAGAAACTGTAATGCAAAGATTAGAACAAACAGTCTTACCGCAAATTCAACCCAAACTCTGGGTCAGATATGTGGATGACACCTTTGTAATCATTAAAAACACAGAAATAGAGAACACACACCAGAATCCGATTCACTAGAGAGGAAGAAAAGGACAACCAACTCCCATTCCTAGACGTGCTGGTACAGAGAACACCGAATGGAGAATTCACCACAAAGGTATACAGGAAAGCCACACACACAGATCAAGTCTGAAACTACGAAAGTAACCACCCCAACACACACAAAAGAAGTTGCATCAAGACACTGTTCAAAAGGGCCACAACACACTGCAGTACACCAGAACTGCAAAAAGAGGAAGAAGAACACCTCTACAATGTATTCGCCAAAAACGGATACCCCCGCAATTTCATCAACAGATGCCTAAGGGAAAGACCACGGAATGAGGACATGCCACAACTCAAAGGACTAGCCACACTACCATACATCAAAAACATCTCTGAACTGACAGCCAGACTACTGCGACCACTAAGACTCATAACAGCACACAAACCATCAGCCACTCTCAGACAACAACTCACCAGGACGAAGGACCCAATACCCAACATGAGCAAAACCCCATGTAGTGTACAAAATCCATGCAAGGACTGCACAAAACACTACATAGGACAAACAGGAAGACAGCTAACAATCCACATCCATGAACAGCAACTAGCCACGAAACAACATGACCAGCTATCCTTAGTCGCCACACAGTCAGATGACAAGCAACCTGAGTTCGACTGGGACAACACTACTACTATAGGACAAGCCAAACAGAGAACAGCCAGGGAATTCCTAGAGACATGGCACTCATTCACAGATTCAATCAATAAGCACATCGACCTGGACCCAATATACCGGCCACTGCAGCGGACAGCTGGAACTGACAACCAGAAGGGGCAGATACAAATCACTATAAATGCCGGAGGAAACATCACAGAAGCACTTCACAGGAGGCTCCCAAGCACTGAGGATATCACCTAGACAGGGGACGAAACATTTGCAACACAAATTCCCAGCTCGGCAAACAGAACCACAACATGTCTCTTAAATGTTGCAATTGTACCAGCCTCCACCACATCCTCTGTAGGTCATTCCATACATGCACCACCCTCTGCGTGAAAAAGTTGCCCTGTAGGTCTTTTATATCTCTCCCCTCTCACCCTAAACCTATGCCCTCTAGTTCTGGACTCCCCGATCCCAGGGAAAAGACTTTGCCTATTTACCCGATTCATGCCCCTCATAATTTTATAAACCTCTATAAGGTCACCCCTCAGCCTCCAATGCTCCAGGGAAAACAGCCCCAGTCTATTCAACCTTTCCCTGTAGCTCAAATCCTCCGACACTGATACCATCCTTGTAAATCTTTTCTGAACCCTTTCAAGTTTCACATCATCTTTCCGATAGGAAGGAGACCAGAATTGCACGCAATATTCCAACAGTGACCTAACCAATGTCCTGTACAGCTGCAACATGACCTCCCAACTCCTGTACTCAATACTCTGACCAATAAAGGAAAGCATACAAAACGCCTTCTTCACTATCCTATCTACCTGCGACTCCACTTTCAAGGAGCTATGAACCCTCACTCCAAGGTCTCTTTGTTCAGCAACACTCCCTAAGACCTGACCATTAAGTGTAAAAGTCCTGCTAAGATTTGGTTTCCCAAAAGACAGCACCTTGCATTTATCTGAATTGAACTCTTTCTGCCACTTCTCAGCCCATTGGCCCATCTGGTCCAGATCCTGTTGTAGTCTGAGGTAACCCTCTTCGCTGTCCACTACAACTCCAATTTTGGTGTCATCTGCAAACCTACTAACTGTAACTCTTCTGCTCACATCCAAATCATTTATGTAAATGACAAAAGGTAGAGGACCCAGCACTGATCCTTGTGGCACTCCAATGATCACCAGGTCTCCAATCTGAACAACAACCCTCCATTACCATCCTCTGTCTTGTACCTTTGAGCCAGTTCTGTATCCAAATGGCTAGTTCTCCCTGTATTCCATGAGATCTAATCTTGCTAATCAGTCTCCCATGAGGAATCTTACTGAAGTCCATATGGATCACATCTACTGCTCTGCCCTCATCAATTTTCTTTGTTACTTCTTTAAAGAACTCAATCAAGTTTGTGAAACATGATTTCCCACGCACAAAGCCATGTTGACTATCCCGAATCAGTCCTTGCCTTTCCAAATGCATGTACATCCTGTCCCTCAGGATTCCCTCCAACAACTTGCCCACCACTGAGTTCAGGCTCACCGGTCTATAGTTCCCTGGCTTGTCCTTACCATCCTTCTTAAACAGTGGCACCATGTTTGCCAACTCCAGTCTTCCGGCACCTCACCTGTGACTATCGATGATACAAATATCTCAGTAAGAGGTCCAGCAATCACTTCTCTAACTTCCCACAGAGTTCTCGGGTACACCTGATCAGGTCCTGGGGATTTATCCAATTTAACCGTTTCAAGACATCCAGCACTTCATCCTCTGTAATCTGGATATTTTGCAAGATGTCACCATCTATTTCCCTACAATCTATATCTTCCATCTCTTTTTCCAAGTAAATACTGATGCAAAATATTCATTTAGTATCTCCTCCATTTTCTGTAGCTCCACACAAAGGCCGCCTTCCTGATCTTTGAGGGGCCCTATTCTCTCCCTAGTTACCCTTTTGTCTTTAATATATTTGTAAAAACCCTTTGGATTCTCCTTGATTCTATTTGCCAAAGCTATCTCATGTCCCCTTTTTGCCCTCCTGATTTCCCTCTTAGATATACTCCTACTTCCTTTATACTCTTCTAAGTATTCACTCGATCTATCCTGTCTGTACCTGACATATACTTTCTTCTTTTTCTTCACCAAACCCTCAATTTCTTTAGTCATCCAGCATTCCCTATAGTTACCAGCCTTCCCTTTCACCCTGACAGGAATGTACTTTCTCTGGATTCTTGTTATCTCATTTCTGAAGGCTTCCCATTTTCCAGCCGTCCCTTTACCTGCGAACATCTGCCCCCAGTCAGCTTTCGAAAGTTCTTGCCTAATATCGTCAAAATTGGCCTTTCTCCAATTTAGAACTTCAACTTTTAGATCTGGTCTATCCTTTTCCATCACTATTTTAAAATGAATAGAATTATGGTCGCTGTCCCCAAAGTGCTCCCCCACCGACACTCAGTCACCTGCCCTGCCTTATTCCCCAAGAGTAGGTCACGTTTTGCACCTTCCCTAGTAGGTACATCCACATACTGAATCAGAAAATTGTCTTGTACGCTCTTCAGAAATTCCTCTCCATCTAAACCTTTTAACACTATGGCAGTCCCAGTCGATGTTTGGAAAGTTAAAATCCCCTACCATAACTACCCTATTATTCTTACAGATAGCTGAGATCTCCTTACAAGTTAGTTTCTAAATTTCCCTCTAACTATTATGGGGTCTATAATACAATCCCAATAAGGTGGTCATCCCTTTCTTATTTCTCAGTTCCACCCAATGTGTAGTGCAGAGGGGTCACCTGTCATGTGACATGAACCCCAGGTCCCAGTTGAGGACATCCCTGTGGAAACAGATTTTTTGGTGCAACCCGTCCATCCCGACCAGATATCCCAACCCAATCTAGTCCCACCTGCCAGCACCCGGCCCATATCCCTCCAAATCCTTCCTATTTATAAATCCATCCAGATGCCTTTTAAATGTTGCAATTGTACCAGCCTGCACCACTTCCTCTGGCAGCTCATTCCACACACGGACCACCCTCTGTGGGAAAAAGGTTGCCCCTTAGGTCTCTTTTATACCTTTCCCGTCTCACCTAAACCTATGCCCTCTAGTTCTGGAGACCCCACCCCAGGGAAAAGACTTTGTCTATTTATCCTATCCATGTCCATCATGATTTTATAAACCTCTATAAGGTCACCCCTCAGCCTCCGATGCTCCAGGGGAAACAGCCCCAGCCTATTCAACCTTTCCCTATAGCTCAAATCCTTCGACACTGGCAGCATCCTTGTAAATCTTTTCTGAACCCTTTCAAGTTTCACAACATCTTCCCGATAGGAAGGAAACCAGGATTGCATGCAATATTCCAACAGTGGCTTAACGAAAGTCTTGTACAGCCGTAACATGACCTCCCAACTCCTGTGCTCAATATTCTGACCAAGAAAGGAAAGCATAACAAACGCCTTCTTCACTATCCTATCTACCTGCGAGTCCACTTTCAAGGAGCTATAAATCTGCACTCCAAGGTCTCTTTGTTCAGCACCACTCCCTAAGACCTTACCATTAAGCGTATAAGTCCTGCTAAAATTTGCTTTCCCAAAATGCAGCAACTTACATTTATCTAAATTAAACTCCATCTGCCACTCCTCAGCCCATTAGCTCATCTGGTCCAGATCCCGTTGTAATCTGAGGTAACCTCCTTCGCTGTCCAATTTTTGTAAGATCTGCAAACTTACTAACTATACCTCTGCAGCTTTCATCCAAATCATTTACATAAATGATGAAAAGTAGTGGACCCAGCACTGATCCTTGTAGCACTCCAATGATCACCAGGTCTTCAATCTGAAAACCAACCCTCCATTACCACCTTCTGTCTTCTACCTTTGAGCCAGTTCTGTATCCAAATGGCTCGTTCTCTCTGTATTCCGTGAGATCTAACCTTGCTAACCATCCTCTCATAGGGAACCTTGTTCGAATGCCTTACTGAAGTCCATATAGATCACATCTACTGCTCTGCCCTCATCAATTTTCTTTGTTACTTCTTCAAAAACCTCAGTCAAGTTTGTGAGACATGATTTCCCACACACAAAGCCCTGTTGACTGTCCCTAATCAGTCCTTGCCTTTCCAAATACATGTACATCCTGTCCCTCACGATTCCCTGCAACAACTTGCCCACCACCGAAGTCAGGCTCACTGGTCTGTAGCTCCCTGGGCTTGACCTTACCACTCTTCTCAAACAACGGCACCATGTTAGCCAAGCTCCAGTTTTTCGACACCTCACCTGTGACTATCGATGATACAGATATCTCAGCAAGAGGCCCAGCAATCACTTCTCTAACTTCCCACAGAATTCGAGGGTACACCTGATCAGGTCCTGGGAATGTATCCACTTTTATGCATTTCACGACAGCCAGCATTTCCTATTCTTTAATATGGACATTTTGCAAGATGTCACCATCTATTTCCCTGCATTCTATGTCTTCCATGTCCTTTTCCACAGTAAACACTGATGCAAAATGCTTATTTTGTATCTCCACCATCTCCTTCAGCTCCATACAAATGTTGCCTTGCTGATCTTTGAGGGGCCCTATTGTCTCCTTGGTTACCCTTTTGTCCTGAACGTATTTGTAAAAGCCCTTTGGATTCTCCTTAACTCTATCTTGTCCCGTTTTTGCCCTCCTGATTTCCCTCTTAAGTATACTCCGACTGCCTTTATACTCTTCTAAGGATTCACTCGATCTTCCTGTCCAAGCCTGACATATGGTTCCTTCTTTTCCTTTACCAACCCCACAATCTCTTTCATCATTCAGCATTAGTCATCCAGTCATTCAGTTATTCAACTCCAACTTCAAATACACAGGAGGCGCAGGGTTAAGGTGAGAGGGGGAAAGTTTAAAGCAGATGTGCGAGGAAAGTTTTATTCCACAGAGGGTGGGAGGTGCCTGGAACACATTGCCAGGGGAGATGGGAGGAGATACTGTCACAGAGTTTAAGGGACATTTGGACAGACACGTAAACAGGCAGGGAATAGAGGGATACGGACCATGTGCAGGCAGAGGGGGTTAGTTTAGAATGGCATCACGGTCAGCACAGACACGGTGGGCCGAAGGGCCTGTTCTTGTGCTACACTGCCCTACATCCTCTATGTTCCCCACTATTATTTCCCCAGCCTCATTCTCGAGGGCTTTGTAACTGTTTCAATGGCCATGAATGTGCAGAGAGAGGGAGCAGGATCAAAGGGTTAAATGGCCCGTTCCTGTTCCTGCAGTTACACAGAAACAGTGACTCGCATTCAAATACCAAAATATCGAAGTTGTTTCGAAGTAGATTATTCAGTAATGAGAGAGCTCCGTTTGTGTTTGCGTTCACCTCCTGCTCACATTTCAGGCATTCTTTCTCCCATTGGGAACTCTGAAGTGCTGTAAATTATATCAAATGTTACACAACTGCAATTAGTTTCATTGCTTCGGCCTTGAGGTATTAGCTGCCCAAATTGGAGGTAAAATTACAGGTTGCAATAATAAGTGTGAGGCTCAGAGAAACAGCAATTCCTGCAAATGCCTGACATTTGTAGACGGAGCAGCTTTTCAAGAGTCAGAGTCACAGATGTGCAGCACGGAAACAGACCCTTCGCTCCAACACGTCCATGCTGACCAGATATCCCAACCTAATCTAGTCCCATTTGCCACCACTTGGTCCTTATCCCTCCAAACCCTTCCTATTCATATACCCTTCCAGATGCCTTTTAAATGTTGTCATTGTGCCAGCCTCCACCATTTCCTCTGGCAGCTCATTCCATGTACGCACCACTGTGTGTGGAAAAGTTGCCCCTTAGGTTCCTTATATAGCTTACCCCTCTCACCCTAAATCGATGCCCTCTAGGTCTGGACTCCCCCTATCCTATGAAAAAGACTTTGTCTATTTATCCTGTCCATGCCACTCATGATTTTATAAACCTCTAGGAGGTCACCCCTCAGCCTCTCCCTATAGCTCAGATCCTTCAACCCTGGCAACATCCTTGTAAGTCTTTTCTGAACCCTTTCATGTTTTACAACATCCTTCAGACAAGAAGGTGACCAGAAGTGCCCGCAATATTCCAAAAGTGGCCGAACCAATGTCCTGTACAGCTGCAACATGACATCCCAAATCGTGTACTCAGTGTACTGACCAATAAAGGAAAGCGTACCAAACACTTTCTTCACTATGTAATGACCTGTGATTTTACTTTGAAGGAACTATGACCCTACAGTCCAAGGTCACTTTGTTCAGCAACATTCCCCAGGACCTTACCATTAAGTCTATTAAGTCCTGCTCGGATTTGTTTCTCCAAAATGCAGCACCAAACATTTACCTAAATTAAACTGCATTTGCCACTCCTCAGCCCATTGGCCCACTGATCAAGATCCCATTGTATTCTGAGGTTGAAGATCTACGACCCCTCTTGGTTCGAGATCGGCCAAAAGAATCAACGAATGTGGTCTGTTCAAAAAGCAAGGGCCATTAGTTGATTGAATTAAGGCCCCTTGACACAATTCTATCCAGCAACACAGAGGTTAAAGCTTCTGTGTTCTGTGGTGAAGTTGTGCAATTCCATTTGAAAATTACCATTATTTATATGTTTCTAAAGAGGTAGTACAGCCTCATTACAAGAAAGACCAATACAATAAGGTGATATGATTTACAACAAGTTAATTCATTGATATTTCCCAGCAAAGGGTTCTTAATTAGATGAAAATTGTAACACTGTGACATGATTGACAACATGCTAATCCAATGGTATTCCTTGGAAAAGAAATCTTATTCACGTAAATTGTTACGCCATGAATTAGTTCAAGGTTAGTTCAAATGGTCAATTAATGTGTCAGTATTCACTTTATGAAAATTCTATTGTCCTCTTAACTTTGAATTTCAGCTTAATTCTGCAAATCAGCAGTCCAGGTTCACAGGGTACAATCACTATTCTCAGCCATTTTATAGTTTTCTTCTTAAATTGAAAAATCATTTGGTGGTTAATAAAAATCTACATATACCTGTTGCCTAAATTCAAATTTTAGATCCTCATTCCCCTCTTTGGTCATTCTATGACCACACCATAAAGGCATGGATCAAATTATTCCAATTTGATGGCAGCAAAAGACTGCCGTGCTTCCTCTTCATCCGAAGGGGAACCAAGGGCAGGCAACAGTGTTTCCTCATCTTCATCTCAGTGGAGAAGAAGCATTTTCTGGGTGGAACCGATACGGTCAATAGAAGGAAATATTTTAAGCAATAATACTGAACTATAGCAATACCAACAAAAAGATCAATTAAAACAACAGCACCATCCATAGCTATATTAATTAGCCAGTTGTACCATGAGCCAAAACCCCAATCTCCCCATCCCGCACCTTCACTCATTTGGTTGACAAAAGTGCGAACATTATCAATATGTTCAGTAATGTTTTCGATAAGATCAGTGACCCCCCCCCCACTTAATGTATTTTTCTTTAACTATAGAGCAACTCCATCTTCCTTCACAAGTATGTAATCGGTTTTGTCGGGTAAATAGACGCAATTCTGAAAGCACGTCTCTGATTTCTGTTTAGTCAGAACTCATCTAATTTCCAAAAATTGTAAGTCTGCAAATGAAATAATTACGATTTTGATGACTAATAATTCCTGAAGACCCTCCTAATGAAAGAACGCTCAGAGCTGCATATGCCAATGAGTGAGTTTTGTTTCTTGATATAGCCTTTGGATTCTTCCATTCTGTACAGAAGGCAGGAGAAACTGAACATTTAAAAGGGGAATTATGATTTCGTTGCCAGGTAATTGGACAGGGAACAAGAGTTGGAAGGAGTGTTCCGACAGCTACGGCATGAGGAGTACTTGCTTCATTTAGGACAAGGTAGTTAGATACTTTATTATAATTGAAAAAACTCCTGGTTTAGTGCAGAGACTAGAGGGGCCTTTCCCAGTAAGAAGCGGGCCTATCTTTGTAAATTCCTGGGGTATGGGGATAATCCATGATTATATACTTTGGGTCTGGGTGCTGAGGGTGAAAATCATCTCATCGAATAAGGTGAGTTTCCTGATAAGAAACATGGTCGACATCCCAAAACGGTTCTACCCGTCCCATCAATTGGGAAAATATTTGTGCCGCTAGGGGTATCATAATCAAGGTGGGTGTTATTACCCTCTCCACATAGAGTTTGAATTCCACTCGTAATAGGGATACATTTTTCGTTCAGGCATACACGTGAGATGCAAGGTCCTTCAGAAAAGCAGTGGCGACTAAAACATTTAATCATAGCACAGGGAAAAAAAATAGGCACTCTTACATAAGTGCACCCCCATTCCTTCCCCTTGCAGCAATTTGGACAGGATATTGCAGATTTATTGCAGGAAGTCCTTAAACAAGTAGCAGGTGGGGATAGGTAATAACTAAAAAGATATTACGTGCTGGAAATACTTTAGCACTATTCCATACCCCCATGTTAGGATTTGGAAGAATAAAAGGGGTCAGGGAGTCTCTTGCTGAAATAAGAGTCTCTTACTTCATCCACTCCAAAACTTTTATTATGGGTTTCAAGAAATGTCCCCCCTTTGTCTCTATTACGACGTGATCTATCTGAAAGGGGACAAGGCTTACCAGGAATGCCCATAGTACAAATGTAATCAAACTGGCACACAACACCTTTACAGGGTAAAGACCATTTAGACCTGTTCTGTAAATGAACCGTTCATCTTTTTGATGCAGTTGACCACCGCAAAAGTCATTCTTGGCAACATTCAGTCTTTCGGCACACAAGGACATCTTCCTGGCATAGTTGGTACACAGTCTCTGTTTGTGCAGGGAATCTGTCCCTTCTTGTGCACAATGCTGGCAATGACGAGGCCACACAGCAGGTCAAGTCGATCTTTATCATCTCCCCCCTTGCAAGCTTGGAGATTGCGAAGTGTCCATTGTAAGAAAGGATAAACCATTTCTTCCTTGTATATAAGTATATACAATATGCATATAATCGATTAAAATAGGCAGCAGCGAAAAAAACCACCAACTAAACCACCCTCTTCTGGCTTGAGAATCACGGGAGTACCTAATTTGAGGCCATAATTTGTGCTCTTCAGCCCTAAGGGCAATTTTGAAACAAATAATTCTCAAATTAATCAAACTCAAATAGCCACTGGAGTAAATATATTGCCCATACTGGCAAATTGCTTGTTCATTTTAAACTATGCACTAGAGATTCCCTTCTTATTTTATATGGAAAAGCCCAGGCATGGGTGAATTAAGCAAACCTATCTTTATAAATCCAGCTTTGCTGGGATGTATTACTCTTTGAAATGTTCCGACTAAAAACATCAATATTGTCTAAAATTTAGATTAGTTCTGCAATATATTGTATTCTCTCTTTTTAAAAAATCAATCATTAACCTTGTGCCCAATTAAATGGCCTGATCTACAGCTTTAGTTCACAGTAATTCGAATTAAATGTAGAAATCTGATGATGAGTTTGAGCAGAAAAGTTGGTCGGAGGACAATGCTGTCCCCAAATTATGGTCACATGACACAAAGCTTTCAAACCACACTGAATTTGTTTGAATATTGAGCCCACTGTAGAAGATAGATATTGGTACAGTCTTAAACTTATAAATCATCACTGTTCAGTATTAAATACCTAAGTGAAGATAATAGCTCAGCCAGACACTCCTTCTTAGATCTAACAGCCCAATCCAAAAATAAATCAAATCAACCACCTGGTATTCTTATAACGTCCATATACAAAGCAAAGATATTTGGGCTGAGGTCGATGTATGAAATCAACAACTTGATAATTCAGTCAGTAGTAGATTGTAGTATAAAGTACCTGTAGTTATTTCAGAAATGGAAATTTACAAATTACTTCCAAATTTCAAAACAATATTGAAAACAATCCAAACACTAAACCCATATGATTACAACCAGTATGCAATAGAGAAACCAACCTCGACATTGTGAATTGGCACTGAACAGACAGTATCATTCCCCCGTGATGTTTGAACCTTACCCAAGTCTGGCATACGCATCCTTATCCTGTGTCTAATTGGGTTTTGCTGGGGACCCAATGGGATCAGAAGTTTGGGGTGTAAGGCTGCCTGCTTGGCAGCTGCATATATTTGCCTATTACGTTAGAAACAGTATCAGTTTCATCCACATGAGCCAAACATCTAGATAATCTTCAAATTGATTGAACAAAATAGCATTACTATAACACTGCCCCCTTGGGGGTTAAAAATCTCCAGTGTTCCCACATGGCTGAAAAATCGTGGATCATATTAAAAGCACAATGAAGGGTCAGTGTGTATTAGTAGATTTTCCTTTTGATAGGATGAAAGCATGTTGATTTCCAACATCAGCTGCGAGGTATCATGAAAGACACATTACTCCCCATTGGCCACATTTCAACAGTTAAAGCAAGGATCAGGCATTTCCTGTGAAAAACTGGTGATTTGTCCTCTGCCTCTTGCTTGTGGTAGAGGATGACTGGAATTAGGAGGTTTACCCCAAATGTCATTGGAACTTTGAGGGTTAATTCTCATGAAAACTTCCTTGGTTCCCCCATGGGGCCTTTCTAGGGCAATGAAAGGTCCAAAGGAGGGGACTGCCTCAAGTTCGGCAGGTTGGAGTCCGGCAGTCACGAGCCCAGTGATATAGGCTGTTACAATTAAACTAGGCCGGGGACTGACACCTGGTGGTGGGAGGGAGTCCCTCTGCCATACCTACAATTGCAGCCTTGAATGTGTGCAGATCCACTATGACGTCTGGGTAGTTGTTGAGGTGCCTCCTCTTGAACTACAAATTCTGATTTTACACAGGTTGGAGGTCTGTCTTCACTCTGCTGATTTCACAAGGCCATAATATAATGATGGAGTTGATTAGGGGTGGCTTCAACCCAGTCTAGATTGTTTGTTTTGACTGCTGTGACTACAGAAAGTGGCAGGCAGTTTAATAGCATAGATGGGCGGCGCGGTGGCATAGTGGTTAGCACAGCACCAGAGACCTGGGTTCAATTCCCACCTCAGGCAACTGTCTGTGTGGAGTTTGCACATTCTCCCCATGTCTGCGTGGGTTTCCTCCGGGTGCTCCGGTTTTGTTCCAGCACATTCACTTTTCAGAACTTCAACAGGTTTCATAGCACCATTTGCAGTTAATTCAATCCCCAATTAGGTGGCAGTATCCTACCACAAATGCAAAACTGATTCTTTGTGCCTCTCATCACAAAACTATCGCCATCATCCAATTAACCCTTTCGTTCCCGCTCCCATGTTACATTGCCAAATCAATTGCTGAGCGGTTTAACCAATTGAACAGCATTAGGGCCACCTCAGGGCCATTCTTCATCACCCAATGTTTTGTTGAGACCTCCAGACAGTTTTCTAAAGGCCTCAGACTTTTCAGGGAATTTTTCACATAATTTCACCAACGTTGATGATGGACCATCTGTTCTGTCTGTGTAATTACCCATTTTAAAATTACTTCAGTTTTAGAGCAACTAATTTTTAAAAAAAAATTATTACTCACTGATCAGACTTCCACAAACCCTCATCAATTTCACAAACCTCTTTTTAAAAAAACACTTTTAATATAAAATAATGTGATATTTTTTCTTTAAAAAGATCAACTTAAGTTTTTTAAATTATTAATTTATTATTGTTATTATTCATTACCTTATGAGTATGTATTATATTTTATGATATCAATAATAACCTATTATTAAAAACTGGGGGCCTCTTGCCTCCCAAGAAACTTCAAAGATCAGGGACCACCTGCCTCCCTGAGAGCTTCAAATATCCACGTTTTTTTTAAACCCGAAGATTAACGAAGTTCGAGCGATCGGAGTTTTTTTTAAACCCGAACATTAACAAATCTCGGGAGATCAATTTTGTTTTACTTCAGAAATCAAAGCTCGGGAGATAGAAGTTTTTTTTAAAAACCCAGACATTAACAAAGCTCGGGAATTCAGATTTGAAGCCTCCCCTCAGAGTTCAGCAATTTTTCGAAGACCACTGTCTGTAAGTACCACCCTCAACTTCAATTAATCTCTCCCCACTGTTTTTGTAAACATTTGAAAAGTCCCCCCACCCCAGACCCAACCCTTGCTGAGAGCGATCCTTTCGGGGTGAGGGGTCACGCCAGACATCACTTGGCTTCACTTGGAGGTCACCACTGATGATGTTACCTTGTCAGGTAATGAAATGTCTGGATATCAAACCTACAGCTCAGCGAGCAAACCTACACCCTCAACCTCAACCTGAGCTACAAACCTTCACAAACCTTGAGAGACACCACTTGAACCAGAGGAAAACCAAACGCTCTTAAAATACTCAGGTCTGGCCGGCGGAATTCCTCAACACTCAACAGTGAAGGACATTTAACTCTTTCACCGCTGTTCACAATCTGTCCCGAGCCGAAACGTGTCACGGCACCAAAATGAAGCCCTGCGGCCCCTCAAGAGGGGCCACTTGGTTCGAGGTCGGTCAAAAGAGTCGACAAATGCGGTCCGTTCAGAAAGCAAGAGTCGTTAGATACTTGAATTAAGGTACCTTGACACAATTCTATCCAGCAACATGGAGATTGAAGCTTCTGTGTTCCACAATGAAGTTGCGCCACTGTTTTGAAAATTACACATTATTTATATGTTTTTTTAAGAAATAATACAGCCTTAATTACAAGAAAGACCAATCACGTTTGCACATTCTCCCCGTGTCTGCATGTGTTTCCTCCGGGTGCTCCGGTTTCCTCCCACAGTCCAAGAATGTACAGATTAGGTGAATTGACCATGCTAAATTGCCCGTAGAGTTAGGTGAAGGGGTAAACGTAGGGGAATGGGTCTGGGTAGGTTGCTCTTCGGGGGTTCGGTGTGGACTTGTTGGGCCGAAGGGACTGTTTCCACACTGTTCGTAATCTAATCTAATCAAATCTGAGCATTAATAGCATTTAAATTCCAAGCACAATCGCTCATAGGACTCATAACATTCTTTAAAACGTTCCAAAAAATCCTCAGCAGACTCTTTATTTTTGGGGCAAAGTTCAAGGATACAAGTAAAGTCAATAGGCTTTGCCAGTATAACAGATGCAGCAGTGAGATTATTATCTTGTCGCTGATGTTCCTGGACTACAGCATTAGCGAAAGCAGTAAAGTTATTGAGAATTAAGTGAAACAGCTGTACATTCCAAAGACTGATCAACCTGTAAGGAAGAGTTTGAAATGGGAGAAATGACCAATCACGTTTGCACATTCTCCCCATGTCTGCGTGGGTTTCCTCCGGTTTCCTCCCACAGTCTAAAGATGTGCAGGTTAGTTGAATTGGCCAGGCTAAATTGCCCATAGTGTGAGGTGCAGGAGTAAGTGTAGACCATAAGACATAGGAGTGGAAGTAAGGCCATTCGGCCCATCGAGTCCACTCTGCCATTCAATCATAGCTGCCTTGAAGACATTTAGTGTCCCGGCCTCCACTGCACTCTGCGGCAATGTATTCCACAGGCCCACCACTCTCTCGCTGAAGATATGTCTCCGCATTTCTGTTCTGAATTTACCCCCTCTAAGTGTAAGGCTGTGTCCACGGGTCCTAGCCTCCCTGCTTAATGGAAACAATTTCCTAGCGTCCACCCTTTCCAAGCCATGTATTATCTTCAAAGTTTGTGAGAAGATTTGTAGCTCGGGTGCTCGTTGTTGTGGTTCTGTTCGCTGAGCTGGGAGTATGTATCAGTTCAAGGTTAGTTCAAATGGTAAATTACTGTGACAGGATTCATTTCATGAAAACTCTATTATCCTCTTATCTGTGAATCCCCCATGAGATTCCCAGCATCATGAACATCAGCCATTAGCCAATTCGATTCAGTCCATGTGACATCAAGGAATGACTGAAGGCACAGGATGTTGCAATGGTCATGAACCCATCTAAAATGCCTGTAACAGCACTGGGACAAGATGCAATGCAGTACCAAAGCAAGAGTGGTGCAGAAAACCCTCCCCAACCCATGACATGGACGCTCAGGGGAAGCAAAAGAATCGGCACATAAGAAGCTCCCAGCCCAACTCCAGCACACTGACTGGGAACCATATCACCATTCACACAGTCAGAGAGTTGGACAGCACGGAAACAGATCCTTTGGTACAACTCTTCCATACCGACCAGATATCATCATTTAATCGAATCCCATTTGCCAGCATTTGGCCCATATCCCACGTTTACGGCTGTAATCATGTTTTGAAGGAGACAGGGTGAGGTGTGTCACAAAGGTGATCTGTAAAAATGGTAATATGGAACACTGCTGCCTCACAGCGCCACGGACTCGGGTTCGATTTCATCCTCAGGCGACTGTCTGCATGGAATTTATTCATTCTCCCCATGTCTGCTTGGGTTTCCTCTGGGTGCTCCAGTTTCCTCCCACAATCCAAAGATATGCAGATTAGGGTGAATTGGCCATGCTAAATTGTCTGAGCTGAAAATGTGTTGCTGGAAATGCGCAGCAGGTCAGGCAGCATCCAAGGAGCAGGAGCATCGACGTTTCAGGCATGAGCCTTTCTCTCACAGACAAGACCTCCCTCCGGATCCTCCACTTCACACTTGCAGCCATGCACCCCTACCGATATTCCCTGCAATTAGCCCTACCCCAGCTCAGGACAACACTGTCACAGACACTCCAGCATCTGCAGTCCTCACTTTCTCCATGCTAAATTGTCCCATAGTGACCAGGGATGTGCAGGTTAGGGTGGATTGGCAAGTCTAAACTGTCCCATAATGCCCAGGCATGTACAGGTTAGGGTGGATTGGCCATGGTAAGTTGTCCCATAGTGTTCAGGGATATGCAGATTAGTTGTTCAGGGTGAGGACCAGTTCAGTCAAACAAATGAGAGTGTCGTTGGAAGGGTACTATTGGGGAGAGGAAGAAACGGAGGGCTTGGAGGCCCTGGTCATGGCAGATGGAAGTGTAGAGGGATTGGATATCCATGGTGAAGATATAACTGTTAAGGGTGAGGACCACTCCTGATGAAGGGCTTTTGCCTGAAACGTCAATTTTCCTGCTCCTCGGATGCTACCTGACTTGCTGTGCTTTTCCAGCACCACTCTAATCTAGACTCATGTGCAGATCAGTGTAGAGTAGTAAGGGAATGGGTCTGGGTGGCTTCCTCTTCAGTGGGCTGGTGGGGACTTGATGGGCCAAAGGGCCAGTTTCCACACTGTAGGGATTCTGTAGATTCTATGGGAACAGATTGGGGGTGAGAAGTATGTTATATCACCTTTCACGCTGATTTTTATTAGATTACGAGACGATCTTTTCTGGATGTTTCAGTTTTATTATCAGAGGGGTGTCAGCCTCTGCTCTGTAACAGATAGACCAAACCATGAGCCAACATTTCATGATGTAGATCACCTCAGAGACAACACACCAGACAGCAGCAGCTGACATTACAAATAGGCTGCAATCAAAGCTGCAACTGCTCGAGCAGTGATGACAGATCCAGACACAATCACTGGGCGAGTTACAGAAGCTGACAGCTCCATGATGTTTGATGTGTCCTTCTTTATGATTTGGTGAAATTCATCCTAAAAACATTCAACTGCATTTATATTTGCTGTTAATATCTCCATCATGTCTTTTGATGTCACAGATTCATGATTGAGATTGGAGTTGTTCACACTGTCATGTTGGACCATCAGATACAGGAGCAGAATTGGCCCATCGAGTCTGCTTCCCATTGGATCATGGCTGATATGGTTCTCAACTCCATTCTCCTGCCTTCGCCCCTAACCTATGGTCCCCTCACTAATCGAAAACTAATCCATCACTATATTGAATACACTCAGTGACGTGGCCTCCATAGCCTTCTGCAGCAGTGAGTTGTACAGAGACACCACTCTCTGGCTGAAGAAACTCTTCCTCATCTCAGTTCAAAAGGGTCGCTCCTTCACTCTCAGGCTGTGCCCTCGGGTCCTAGTCTCTCCTCCTTGTGGAAATATCTCCACCACGTCCATTTTATCCAGGCCTGTCAGAATTCTGTAGGTTTCAATGAGATCATCACCATCCTTCCGAACTCTATCAAGAACAGACCCAGAGTCCCCAGTTGCTCTGAGAACAATGATCGATTTTTGTACGTTAAAACCTCCAAAGGGATTTCATAAATACATTAGTACATAGAAAAGGGTAACTTAGGAGAAACTAGGGCCCATCAAAGATCAGCAAGGCACTACCCGTGTGGAGCCACAGGAGATGGGGGAAGGTAATGAAGGAGTATTTTGCATCAGTGTTTACTGTGGAGAAGGACATGGAATTCATAGAATGTGGTGTCTTGTTGAAAAATGTGCGTATTCCAGAGTGGAATGTGCTGGACAGTCTTAAAATGCATAAAAGTGGATAAATGCCCAGCACCCGTTGAGGTGTACCCTCGAACTCTGGAGGAATGTCAAGAAGTGATTGCAGGACCCCTTGCTGCAATATTTGCACCATCAATAGTCACAGGTGTAGTGCCAGATGCCTGGAGTTTGGCTTTTTCAGAAAGATGGTAAGGAAGTGTAGCCCATGGAAGTGTAGACCAGTGAGCCTGTCATCGGTGGTAGGCAAGTTGTTGGAGGGAACCTGAGGGATAGTATTTAAATGCATTTAGAAAGGCAGGGAGTGATTAGGGATAGTCAGCATGGCTTTGTGCATGGGAAATTATCTCACAAGCTCAACTGAGTTTTTGTGAAGAAGTAACAAAGTGGATTGATGAGGGTAGAGTGGTATATGTGATATCTATGGACTTCAGTAAGGTGTTCAATAACGTTCACCTTGGGAGGCTGGTTAGCCAGGTTAGATCTCATGGAGTACAGGGAAGACCAACCATTAGCATACAGAACTGGCTTGAAGGTAGAAGACAGGGGGTGGTTGTGGACAGAGGTTTTTCAGACTGGAGACCTGTGAACATTTGTATGCATCAAGGATCGGTGCTGGGTCCACTGCTTTTCATCATTTATACAAATGATTTGGATGTGAACACTGGGGCCACAATTAGTAAGTTTGCAGATGACACCAAAATTGGAAGTGTAATAGACAGCAGCAAATAAAGTCACCTCAGAGTACAATGGGACCTTGATTCGATGGGCCAGTTGACTGAGGAGTGGCAGATGCAGTTTAATTTAGATAAATGTGAGATGTTGCAATTTGGAAAAGCAAATCAGAGCAGGACTATACATTTATTGGTAAGGTGCTGGGGAATATTGCTGAACAAAGAGACCTTGGAGTGCAGGTTCATAGTTCCTTGAAAGCAAAATCACAGTAGATAAGCGAGTGAGGAAAGTGTTTGGTATGCTTTCCTTTATTGGACAGACCATAGTGTATAGGATTTGGGATGTCATGTTGCAGCTGTACAGGACATTGGTTCAGCCACTTTTGGAATACTGTGTGCAATTCTGGTCGCCTTACTGTTCGAAGGATGTGGTGAAACTTGAAAGGGTTCAGAAAAGATTTATAAGGATGTTGCCAGGGTTGGAGGATTTAAGCTATAGGGAGAGGCTGATTTGGCTGGGGCTGTGTTCCCTGGAGCATTGGAGGCTGAGGGGTGACCTTGTAGAGGTTTATAAAATTATGAGGGGCATGGGTAGGATAAACAGACAAAGTCTTTTCCCTGGGGTTGGGGAGTCCAGAACTAGAGGGCATAGGTTTAGGGTGAGAGGGGAAGACATAAAAGAGACCTCAGGGGCAACGTTTTCACCCAGAGGGTGGTACTTATTTGGAATCCGCTGCCAGAGGAAGTGATGGAGGCTGGTACAATTGCAACATTTAGATTACTTACAGTGTGGAAACAGGCCCTTCGGCCCAACAAGTCCACACCGACCCGCCGAAGCGTAATCCACCCATACCCCTACATTTACCCCCTACCTAACACTAAGGACAATTTAGCATGGCCAATTCACCTGACCTGCACATCTTTGGACTGTGGGAGGAAACCGGAGCACCCGAAGGAATACCACGCAGACACGGGGAGAACGTGCAAACTCCACACAGTCAGTCGCCTGAGGCGGGAACTGAACCCGGGTCTCAGACGCTGTGAGGCAGCAGTGCTAACCACTGTGCCACCGTACCGCCCACCACGGCTCACCAAGGGGTTTGGATTTGGATGGGTATATGAATAGGAAGGGTTTGGAGGGATATGGGCCGGGTGCTGGCAGGTGGGACTAGATTGGGTTGGGATATCTGGTCAGCATGGACGGGTTGGACCGGAGTATCTGTATCTGTGCTGTACATCTCTGTGACTCTATGACTGACAGTCAGGAAGGGACTGAAGGGTATTTGGATTTCCAAATGGCACCAGATCAGGACAGGCTTAGATTGTGAAACAGATTTGACTCAGATTGATTGGAAAGTAAATTGTGAAGAGGAGGTACGGGGTTTTTCAACTTCAGAGACAAAGCCCAGCAATGAAGCTGAAGTACAAAGGGATCTGGGAGTGCTCGCCCAGGATTCTCTAACGGTCAACTGGAAGGTGGAGTCCGTGATTAAGGAAGCGGAGTGTAATGTTGTCATTTATCTCAGGAGGGTTGGAATATAAAAGCAGCTTCTGAGACTTCCTAAAGTTCTAGTTAGGCCCCATTTAGAATACTGTGTCCAATTTTGGGCCCCAGCCCTCAGGAAGGACACACTGGCACTGGAACGTGTCCGGCAGAGATTCACACGGATGATCCCTGGAATGCTAATCCTAGGATACGATGAATGGCTGAGGATCATGGGATTGTATTCATTAGAGTTTAGAAGTTTGAGGAGAAATCTAATAGAAACTTATAAGACAATGCATGGCTTAGAAAGGGTGGATGCTGGGAAGGTGTTTCCATTGGGAAGGGAGAGTAGGATCCGTGGGAGAGTGCAGGGAAGTGGAGTTGAAATGCCCATCAGCCATGATTAAATGGCGGGGTGCCCTCGCTGGGCCGAATGGCCTTACTTCCACCCCTATGTCTTCTGGTCTTAATTGAACATGCTGGTGCAGTTAGGAGGACAAATAATGTAGGAGCAGATCTTACCAGGGATTGGAGGAAGAGAGTGAGGAAAAGGCATCAGGTTATTACAGCCTGCAGTGAAACTTGACCAGGGACCAATTCTGTTTTGCTGCAAACAGTTCCAAACGTGTCTGAGCCTGGAGCTCCCTCCAATCTGAAAGCCGCATTAACCTCTGCCCTGTATTCTGTCTCTGAGCCGATGGTGTATCCGTTCTGTCACTGACCCTTTAGTCCCACGGGCATCAATGTTTCTCTCGGTCCCAATTGGAGACCTTCTCTCATCCAGGGGAAGGAATTAGACCCTGAGCATTCCACTGACACTGTCTCCCATCAATCTTCATGGGATCCCCATGGCAGAGGGTAAAGAGCAAGGAAGGCCTTGCTGTGAGGGTTTTACTGAGACACCATCAGGAATCCTGGGGACCATGTCCCTCCCCAGACCGAGTGTAAACAGCCTCTGCAAAGACACATCCCATTCTCAAGATGGAGCAATGTCTGACTGAAAACAGAGACTGTGGTGCTTCCCTGATACAGTCCCAGAGAGTTCTCAGGGTGTGATGTTCTGGAGGACATTGAACTGAAACAGAGAAACCAGGAGCAGGAGGAGGCCATTCAGCCCCTCTGACCCTGCTCTCCCATTCAGTACGATGACGGCTGATCCTCTATCTCGACGCCACATTCTCTCCATACTCCGTGATGTCTTTAATCTGGAAAAGGATCATCAGGCTCTTTCCTGAATATATCCAGGGAGTTATCCTCCACACTTTCACACATTCAGACCCAGGGAGGTTTTGTCCCTGAGGGAGGGCAGGTTCAGATCTGCAGGAAGAATAGAAAAAGCAGAACGCTTCTGTTTAAAGTGGTGAGAAAATCTGAAATTAATATCTAGGGGGTTCAGCTGATCTTGTACACATATGTCAGAGAGTTAACCCAATGATAGTGTCAGGAAATAGGAGGACAAGCATTATTTCAATGTAAGGGGACTAACAGGGAAGGTGGATGAACTCAGGGCATGGTTAGGAACATGGGGCTGGGATATCATAGTGATTACAGAGACATGGTTCAGGGATGGACAGGACTGGCAGCTTAATGTTCCCTGATACCAATCCAATAGGGTAGGATAGGAAGGTGGGGGCAAGACAGGGGAGGGAATGGCATTGTTGATCAGGGATAATATCCCGGCTGTACTTGGGAAGGATATTCCTGAGAATACATGGAAAGAAATTATTTGGGTGGAACTAAGAAATGAGAAAGGGATGATCAGCTTATTGGGATTGTATTACAGACTGCAGGAGAAAGTGAAGACTGAAGATGCTGGAGATCAGAGTCGAGAGTGTGGTGCTGGAAAAGCACAGCAGGTCAGGCAGCATCCAAGGAGCAGGAGAATCGACGTTTCGGACATTTCACTTTCCTGATGAATGGACTATGCCCGAAAAGGCAATTCTCCTGCCCTTTGGATGCTGACAGACCTGCTGAGCTTTTCCAGCACCACACTCATGTACTATACCCTTATTCAGCAGGAAATCGAAGTGTCTATTAGTTTTAAAACAACGGTGGAAAAGGATAGGCTGGATCTAAAAGTTAAAGTTCTTAATGGGAGGAAGGCCAATTTTGACGGTATTAGGCAAGAACATTCAAAAGTTCAGTGGGGAGTTGGGGGAGGGATGTTTTGCAGATAAAGGGATGGCTGGAAAATGGAAGCCTTCGAAAATGAGGCAGCGAGAGTCCAGGGAGAATATGTTGCTGTTAGGGAGAATGGTAAGGAAAGGTAAGGTATAGGGAAAGCTGGAAGACGAGAGAAATTGAGGTTTTGGTTTAGAAAAGAAACACACGTCAGGGATAGATAGCAGAAATCAAGTTAATTCTTGGAAGAGTATAATGGCAGCAGGAGTATCCTTAAGAGGGAAATCAGGAGGGCAAAAAGGGGGCATGAGATCGATTTGGCAAATAGGGTTAAGGAGAATTCCCAAGGGATTGTAGCAATACATTAATGACAAAAGGGTAACTAGGGAGACAATAGGGCTCCTCAAAGATCAGCAGGGCAGCCGATGAGTGGTACTGCAGGAGATGGGGGTAGATATTAAATGAGTATTTTGCATCAATGTTTACTGTGTTTTCAGAGTGGAGGCCTGTGACCAGTGGTGTGCCACAAGGATCAGTGCTGGGTCCACTGCTTTTTATCACTTATATAAATGGTTTGGATGTGAATGCAGGAGGTATAGTTAGTAAGTTTGCAGATGACACCAGAATTGGAGGTGCAGTAGACAGCGAAGAAGGTTAGCCCAGAGTACAACGGGATCTTGATCAGAGGGGCCGATGGGTCAAGGAGTGGCAGGTGGAGTTTAATTTAGATCAATGTGAGGTGCTGCATTTGGAAAGTCAAATCAAGGTGTTATACACTTAATGGTCAGGTCGAGGGGAGTGTTGCTGAACCAAGAGACCTTGGCATGCAGCTTTATAGCTCCTGGAAAGTGGAGTCGCAAGCAGATAGGATAGTGAAGAAAGCATTTGGTATGCTGTCCATTATTGGTCAGAGTATTGAGTATAGGAGTTGGGAGGTCACATTGCGGCTGTACAGGACATTGGTTCAGCCATTTTTGGAATATTGTGTGCAATTCTGGATGATGTCGCAGTCAGAAATGTGAAGGACAGGCATTCCCCAAGCAGAGACACAGAGTTCAACTCAGTGTAAACTGTCTCCATCAAATGTATCCCACACACAGACACAAACATCCTCTCGACTGTGCTACAACAGGGTCAGTATATCACTGGCTCTGTATTCTCAACAAATTCAGCACCGAGTTCTTTGTTTGATTCTCTCTGTTCTGTTGTCATTCTCCGATGGATTCCTGGATCTGAATGTCCTCATGAACAGACGTTCTAATTCCACGGGCCATGTCCTGCTCCTGAACACAGCGTCTGATTTCATTGCGGTGTGTGATAGAGGAGCCCCTTGGGGACAGCGGGAGGTCAGTCTCTCTCATGTATAATCTCACTATCACTCTCTTGCACACAATCTCTCTCTCTCTTTCTCTCTCTCTCTTTCCTCGTCTCCAATAGATGATTTTGCTTTTGTTCTTGTGTCTAAATGAACGAAGGGACATGAGGGGGAGAATGGGATTAGAGAATTGGGCTCGATGATTGCACTCACATTCACTCGCATGTGTGAGAGTGTGTGTGTGTGTGTGTGTGTGTGTGTGTGTGTGTGTGTGTGTGTGCGTGACTGTGTGTCACTCGGGCCCTGTAGTATTGGGTAATTAAAACATTTCATCTGGTACTTATTATGAGATGCAAAATGACTTTCTGGCTCCGTGTTTAGACAGATCACAGAAAGCTAATGGGCGAGACTCTCGGATGGTTTGTTGCCTCCCAGGTGCCAAGGTCCGAGACATCTTGGACTGTGTCTTCAGAATCCTTAAGGGGGAGGGTGTGCAGCCAAAAGTCGTGGTGCTCATTGGCACCAACAACATAGGTAGGTAGAGGGGTGGGGAGGTCATTCAGGAGCTCAGGGAGTTAAGCTGGAAGCTAAAAGCTAGGACGGACAGAGTCAGGTGCACCGTGACAGTGAGGCAAGGACTTGGGAGAGAGTGCAGTTGAACACGTGACTGCAAGGATGGTGTAGGAGGGAGGGCTTCAGGTATTTGGACAATTGGACTGCATTCTGGGGAAGGTGTGACCTGTACAAGCAGGAAGGGTTGCACCTGAACCAGAAGGGCACCAATATCATGGGAGGTAGGTTTGCTAGCACTCTTCGGGAGGGTTTAAACTAATTTGGCAGGGGGATGGGATCCGGACTTGTAGTCCAGTAAGTAGGTTAGCTGTTTTTCAAGATGTCCAAGAATGTAGGGAGGCTGTGGAGAAGGTAGCACTGACAGGGAATACTTGCGCACACAGAGATGGGTTCAAGTGTGTATACTTCAACACAAGGAGTATCAGAAATAAGGTGGGTGAACTTAAGTCGTGGATCGGTACTTGGGACTACGATGTTGTGGCCATCACGGAAACGTGGATAGAAGAGGAACAGGAATGGTTGTTGGAGGTTCCTGGTTACAGAGGTTTCAGTAAGATTCAGGAGGGTGGTAAAAAAGGAGGGGGGTGCTGTTGCTAATTAGAAATGGTATAACGCCTGCAGAAAGGCAGTTCGAGGGAGATCTGCCTGTGGAGGTAGTATGGGCTGAAATCAGAAATAGGAAAGGAGCAGTCACCTTGTTGGGTGTTTACTCTAGGCCCCCCAATAGCAGCAGAGATGTGGAGAAACAGATTGGGAAACAGATTTTGGAAAGGTGCAGAAGCCACAGGGTAGTAGTCATGGGCGATTTCAACTTCCCAAATATTGATTGGAAGCTCTTTAGATCAAGTAGATTGGTCGGGGCGGTGTTTGTGCAGTGTGTCCAGGAAGCTTTTCTAACTCAGTATGTAGATTGTCCAACCAGAGGGGAGGCCATATTGGATTTGGTACTTGGTAACGAACCGGGACAAGTGATGGGCTTGTTAGTGGGTGAGCATTTTGGTGATGGTGACCACAGTTCTGTGACTTTCACCTTGGTTATGGAGAGAGATAGGTGCGTGCAACAGGATAGGATTTACAATTGGGGGAAGGGTAAATACGATGCTGCAAGACAAGATCTGAGGAGCATAAGTTGGGAGCGTAGGCTGTCATGGAAGGATGCCGTTGAAACGTGGAACTTTTTCAAGGAACAGATACGACGTGTCCTTGACATGTATGTACCTGTCAGGCAGGAAAGAGATGGTCGTGTGAGGGAACCCTGGTTGACGAGGGAGGTTGAATGTCTTGTAAAGAGGAAGAAGGAGGCTTACATAAGGTCGAGGAAACAAGGTTCAGACAGAGCGCTGGAGGGATACAGGATAGCCAGGAGGGAGCTGAAGAAAGGGATTAGGGATAAGATAGGGCATGAAAAATCTTTGGCGGGTAGGATCAAGGATAATCCCAAGGCCTTTTATGCGTATGTGAGAAACATGAGAATGACGAGAACGAGGGTAGGTTCGATCAAGGACAGTAGTGGGAGACTGTGTATTGAGTCGGAAGAGATAGGAGAGGTCTTGAATGAGTACTTTTCTTCAGTATTTACAAATGAGAGGGACCGTATTGTTGAAGAGGAGAGTATGAAACAGACTGGAAAGCGAGAGGAGATACTTGTTAGGAAGGAAGATGTGTTGGGCATTTTGAAAAACTTGAGGATAGACAATATCCTGACGGGATATATCCTAGGATTATGTGGGAAGCAAGAGAGGAAATTGCAGAGCTGTTGGCAATTATCTTTTCGTCTTCACTGTCAACGGGGGTGGTGCCAGGGGACTGGAGAGTGGCAAATGTCGTGCCCCTGTTCAAAAAAGGGAATAGGGATAACCCCGGGAATTACAGGCCAGTTAGTCTTACTTCGGTGGTTGGCAAAGTAATGGAAAGGGTACTGAGGGATAGGATTTATGAGTATCTGGAAAGGCACTGCTTGATTAGGGACAGCCAGCACGGATTTGTGAGGGGTAGGTCTTACCTTACAAGTCTTACTGGATCCTTTGAGGAGGTGACCAAGCATGTGGATGAGGATGGAGCAGTGGATGTAGTGTACATGCATTTTAGTAAGGCATTTGATAAGGTTCCCCATGGTAGGCTTATGCGGAAAGTCAGGAGGCATGGGATAGTGGGAAATTAGGCCAGTTGGATAGAGAACTGGCTAACCAGTTGAAGTCAGAGAGTGGTGGTAGGTGGTAAATATTCAGCCTGGAGCCCAGTTACAAGTGGAGTTCCGCAGGGATCAGTTCTGGGTCCTCTCTGTTTGTAATGTTTATTAATGACTTGGAAGAGGGAGTCGAAGGGTGGGTCAGGAAATTTGCAGACGATACGAAGATTGGTGGAGTTGTGGATGGTGAGGAGGACTGTTGTCGGCTGCAAAGGGACTTCAATCTGATGCAGAGCTGGGCTGAGGAGTGGCAGATGGAGATCAACACTATCAAGTGTGAGGTTATCCATTTTGGAAGGACTAAATAAGAATGCGGAATACAGGGTTAATGGTAGGGTTCTTAGTAAGGTGGAGGAGCAGAGGGATCTTGGGGTCTATGTTCATAGCTCTTTGAAAGTTGCCACTCAAGTGGATAGAGCTTGTAAGAAGGCCTACGGTGTATTAGGGCTGAAAATGTGTTGCTGGTTAAAGCACAGCAGGTCAGGCAGCATCCAAGGAACAGGAAATTCTAATTTCCTGTTCCTTGGATGCTGCCTGACCTGCTGTGCTTTAACCAGCAACACATTTTCAGCTCTGATCTCCAGCATCTGCAGACCTCACTTTTTACTCTACGGTGTATTAGCGTTCATTAGCAGAGGGACTGAATTCAAGAGTCGTGAGGTGATGTTGCAGCTGTACAGGACCTTGGTAAGGCCACATTTGGAGTACTGTGTGCAGTTCTGGTCGTCTCATTTTCGGAAAGATGTGGAAGCTTTGGAGAGGATGCAGAGGAGATTTACCAGGATGTTGCCTGGAATGGAGAACCGGTCGTACGAGGATAGGTTGAGCGTGCTAGGCCTTTTCGCATTGGAACGGCGAAGGATGAGGGGTGACTTGATGGATGTTTATAAGATGATCAGGGGAATAGATAGAGTAGACAGTCAGAGACTTTTTCCCCGGGTACAACAGAGTGTTACAAGGGGACATAAATTTAAGGTGAAGGGTGGAAGGTATAGGGGGGATGTCAAGGGTAAGTTCTTGACCCAGAGAGTGGTGGGGGCATGGAATGTGTTGCCTGTGGGAGTGGCAGAGTCAGAATCATTGGTGACCTTTAAGCGGCAATTGGATAGGTACATGGATAGGTGCTGAAGCTAGGACAAATGTTCGGCACAACATCGTGGGCCGAAGGGCCTGTTCTGTGCCGTGTTGTTCTATGTTCTATTAATGTGATGGTGTCACCAAATATTTAGAGAACACCTTATGATTTGCCAGTTAATACCAAGGGATGGGAGATGGGAAGTGAGGAAGCCTTCCTGGGATTGTACAGGGATCATGGACACCATGAACCAACTCAGAAAGGCTAACAGGTGGATGTGGTAGTTTGCAGATCCTCTGGGATTGGAGAGAGTAACAGACAGAGACACACACACTGACCAAGGGATAGGGTTTGTGAGAAGAATATTTCGATGCAGAGATGGTAAGTGAGTCAGTAAAACATTGTCCAATTCTGAAACCTAATCAAGAAGTTTGGGATGGTTTATATAAAGAATAACAGGTACCTGGGATTGAGTTACCGACTGGAATCTAATCAACGGGTTTGAGGTGGTTTATATCTGGTAGAACAGCTACCTGGGAGTGAGTTTCAGACTGAAATTTAGCATGGCCAATCCGCCCTAACTGCACATTTTTGGATTGTGGGAGGGAAGTGAAGCCCTTTCTGCAAACACCTGCAGTTTGTGTCTATTTGATGTTTAAACTTCCTGCACAATTCCCATGTGTCAGGAGGTCTGCGCTAGTGAATGCACCCTTCTTTGGCGATGTCACAACAACATCTTTCACCATGAGTCAGATGCCTGACCATCCAGAGACCCGGAAATTCAGGCCAGTGCAATTCTGAGCGAATCCAGCTCCTCTTTTACTGAGAAAGCAGTGTGGTGGCTGGATTGCTGTGCAGACTGATACCAACAACACCGTTTCAATCCCTGTCCCAACTGTGCCAGTTTAGGCAGGTCTGACTCCCAGTCTTGACCCAGACACTGATGTGGGGTGGGGCTAATTATTTCTGATTGTTTCCCCTCGCTCAGATAGAGAGACAGCCATGGTCCATTCAAGGGGCAACACCTCCTTCCTTGTTAACCAACAAACCCCCCGGTTCATTTGACAATATGAGTGCAAACAAAAACGAAAAGAACAAATTAAGAAATTATTGTAAACCATTTGAGGTAAGGTCAAAACTTCATCAAAGTATGAACAACTGATTGATATTCGTGATCATTGATGCTTTATTAAGAGAATGGAAGAACAAGTTGAAGCAAGAAAAGCAACGTTCAGACTGACATTAACAGAATGACATTTGCTGTGGAGATTTTGAATTAAACTCTTCAGATACAACAGGGACAGGTGGGACTTGAACTGAGCTACTTACCCTGAGTCTATCCATTTCAGTATCTGTGGACATTTCACCGCACAGCTGAGGCACTCGTGCCCACTCCCTGGTATGTCAATGTGAACAGAGTTCACCTGCCCACTATCACAGTGATGTCACCCAGCCCCTGCAGGTCTGCCCATCTCATTATGGCTTTAAGTTGCTACAAGCCGGTTTATAAGGCATAACAGTATTACTGAAGGTTCTGCCATCCAGATCAATACACAGTCGAAGCCAGAATAGACCCCACACCCTTATAGATTGCATTCATACCTGTAGATTATAATTGTTACATTAAGACAGTTGCACAACCAAATCCTCCATCCCTGGCAACATCTTTGTGAATCTTTTCTGAATCCTAGCAAGTTTGACAACATCCTTCTGATAGGAAGGAAACCAGAATTGCACGCAATATTCCAAAGTGGCTGAACCAATGCCTGACGCAGAATACTCATTTAATATCTTCCCCCATCTCCTACAGTTCCACACGTGGGCTCTCTTGCTGATCTTGATGGGACGCTGTTCTCTCCCTCGTTATCCTTTTGTCCTTCATATAGTCATAATATCTCTTTGGGTTCTCCTTAACCCTATTTGCCACAGCTATCTCATGTCCCCTTTTTGCCCTCCTGATTTCCCTCTTAAGTATGCTCCTACTGCCTTTATACTCTTTTACAATTGACTCAATCTCTGCTGTCGACCCTGGACACGTTTCCTTCTTTTTCTATACCAAAGCCTCAATTTCTCTCACCACCCATCATTCCCTACACCTCCCAGCCTTGCCTCTCACCCGAACAGGAATATGTTGTCTCTGGACTCTCAAAATCACATTTCTGAAGGCTTCTCATTTTCCAACCTTCCCTTTCCCTTTGAACATCTGTCCCCACTCAACTTTTGAATGTTCTTGCCTAATACCGTTCACTTTGGCCTTCGTCCAATTTTGAACTTCAACTTTTAGATGTGGTCGATCCTTTTCCATCACTAATTTATTTTAAAACGAACAGATTTACAGTCACTGGCCCCGAAGTACTCCCCCACTGACACCTCAGTCACCTGCCCTGCCTTATTTCCCAAGAGGAGGTCACGTTTTGTAGCTTCTCTTGTAGGTACATCCAGATGCTGAATCACAACATTTCCTTGTACACTAAACCCTGAAAACTCTGGCAGTCCAGGTCTATGTTTGGAAATTACCATCCTATTTTTCTTACACATGACTGAGATCTCCTTAAAGATTTGCTTCGCAAATTCCCGCTGCCTCTTGGGGTGTTCGAGAATATAATCCCAAGAAGATCATCATCCCTTTCCTATTTCTTGGTTCCACCCAAATAACTTCCTTGGATGCATTCCCAGGAATATCCTCCCTCAGTACAGCCACAATGCTAACCCTTATCAGAAACACTGCTCCCCCTCCTCTCGCACCCCCTTTTGTATCCTTCCTACAGCATTTGTATCCTGGAACATTAAGCTGCCAGTCCTGTCTGTCCCTGAGCCACGTCTCTGTAATTGCTATGATGCCCCAGTACCATATCCCTAACCATGCCCTCAATTCATCTGCCTTCCCAATTAGGCTTCTTGCATTGAAATAAATGCAGTTGAATTTATCAATCCTACCTTGTTCTCTGTTTTTGTCCTGCCTGCCCTGACTGTTTGTCCCACTCCTTTTCCCAACTGTACCAGTCTCAGATTGATTTGGAGATGCTGGTGTTGGACTGGGGTGTACAAAGTTAAAAATCACACAACACCAGGTTATAGTCCAACACATTTAATTGGAAGCACTAGCTTTTGGAGCGCTGCTCCTTCATCAGGTGGTTGTGGAGTACACAAGTGTAAAACACAGAATTTATAGCAAAAGTTTACAGTGTGATGTAACTGACATTATACATTGGAAAATATCTTGATTGTTAAGTCTCTCATCTGTTGGAATGACCATGATAGTTTCACTTGTTTCATATGTAAATCACAAAGCTCTATTTAAAAGTTACATTCTCAGGTTAACTGTAACAACTGGTGTCAGGCCAGATAAGATGTTGTAGGTGTTAGCCCCCTGTGTTCTGTTGTCTGTGCCATAATATTTAGACTGATTCTAATCTGAAAAAATGAGTTAACAGAGATGGATTCATCTAGGTTTTGATCAACGTACAATGTAAATCTGCAAATACAAATTCACCCCACAAACATATATGTGTTTATATGTGTGAGTATCGGAGTGCGTGTGTGTGTGTGTGTGTGTGTGTGTGTGTATAGACAACGTTGGCTGAGTCACATGTGTACCCTAATGACCTCCTTAGGAGTCAGACACATGCTGCAACCGACAGGGTACCCTTCGTTATCCAGTACTTCCCAGGAACCGAAAAACTACACCATGTTCTTTGCGACCTGCAACACATTATCAATGAGGATGAGCACCTCACCAAGACATTCCCCACACCTCCACTTCTCACTTTTAAACAATCGAAAAACCTCAAACAGATCATTGTTTGTAGCAAACTGCCCAGCTTTCAGGACAACTCCATACAACCCTGTCACGGTCGGCTCTGCAAGACATGTCAGAGTGTGGGCATGGATACCATCATTACGCGTGGGACACCTCCCACTATGTACGTGGCAGGTACTCATGTGACTCAGCCAACGTTGTCTATCTTATATACTGCAGGCAGGGATGTCCCGAGACATGGTACATTGGGGAGACCGAGCAGAGGCTACGGCAACGGGAATGGGCCCCGTAAAACAATCAACAGACAGGAATGTTCCCTCTCAGTTGGAGAACACTTGACCTCAGACCTTCGGGTGACCATCCTCCAACGCGGACTTCAGGACAGGCAGCTGCGAAACGTGGCCAAGCAGAACTGATAGCTAAGTTCAGTTCCCATAGGGAGGGCCTCAACTGGGACCTTGGGTTCATGTCACATTACAGGTGACCACCATTGGACTATCTACACACACAGGTACCACACACACACACACACACACACACACACACACACACACACGTTTGTGGGGTGAATTTGTCCTTGCAGAGTTACATTGCACGTAGCTCAAAAACTGCATGAATCCACATTAGACTCTGTTAACTCATTTTTTAGATTAGAATCAGTCGAAATAATGTGGCACAGACAACAGAACACAGGGGGCCAAATAAACCTGTTGGACTATAACCTGGTGTTGTGTGAGTTGTAACTCAGTCTCAGAGTGACCTCTTTCCTCACTAATTCCCCGGATCCTCCCCAAAACTACTCGTTTCAACCCTCCTGAGCAGCTCTCACACATCTCCCTGCTCCTACATTAGTCCCCGAGAAGACAAAATCTTTGAGATTAGTTTGTTTAGCAAAGTTTAATTAACTTATTACAAAGAAAACTTACTTGAGAAGACAGATGTTAGTGACTCTGTGGATCCCAAATCCCTTGTAAACCTCACAACGTTGTCAAATTGGTCAGTTTTTGATGTTGTGAAGATGAGTCACATGAGACTCAATGTTAATGGTGTTTCTCTCTCCACACATGCTGCCAGACCTGCTGAGTTTCTGTAATGCTTATTGTGTTTGTTTCAAGTTTTGATGATCTTACCTTGAAACTGTGGAGAGATTTTGATATTAGTATGAACATTACACAGCTATATCACTGGTGCATAAAACTCTTATCAATTCCTTACCACCATTTCTTCAAATTGTTTGTTCTTTTTTGTCCAGAATTCCAATTGATTTTTTTTTAACCTCGAATCCCTCAGGAGCCAATTGCAGGTCATTCTGTGATAATGTGTGTTTCATCAACATGAATTTGCTGTAACACGATTGAAGAATTGGGGACACTTTTGACAATGTGAACTTTGAAAATGTGTGTTGGCTGCAACATGATTGGCCCCAACACGTTAAGTGCTGTTCCTGAAGCGTGATTTTACTGTAACATGGAGTTGCACATGAATGGAGTGCAAGTTTATAGCTCCTTGAAAGTGGAGTCGCAGGTAGATAGGATCGTGAAGAAGGCGCTTGGTATGCTTTCCTTTATTGGTCACAGCATCAAGTGTAGGAGTTGGGAGGTCAGGTTGCGGCTGTACAGGACATTGGTTCGGCCACTTTTGGAATATTGTGTGCAATTCTGGTCTCCCTCCTATCAGAAGAAAGTTGTGAATCTTGAAAGGGGTCAGAAGAGATTTACAGGGATGTTGTCAGGGTTGGATGATTTGAGCTATAGGGAGAGACTGAGTAGGCTGGGGCTGTTTTCCCTGGAGCATCTGAGGCTGCAGGTGACCTTATAGAGTTTTATAAAATCATGCGAGTCATGGAGAGGATAAACAGGCAAAGTCATTGCCCAGGGTTGGGGGTGTTCAAACCGAGAGGGCGTAGGTTCAGGGGGACAGGGGAAAGATTCAAAAGGGATCTGAGGACCAGCTTTGTTTATGCAGAGAGTGGTGTGTGCATAGAATGAGCTGCTGAAGGAAGAGGTGGAGGCTGGTACAATTACAGCATTTAAAAGGCATCTGGATGTGTACATCAATAGGAAGGGTTTAGAGGGATAAGGGTCAGGGGCTGGCAAATGGGACTAGGTTAGGTCGGAGATCTGGTCGACATGGACGAGTTGGAGCGAAGGGTCTGATTCCGTGCTGTACATCTCTATGACGAATGCAATCATCATGTTACAGAAGAACTGGTTGTGTTGGTGTTATCAAATCAGGTAAAATGTGAAGTGTAGGAGGGCGATTACAGAGAAATACCAAACATACTCAAAACACAGAGTTAATTTACTAATGTCACAACAAAGGGTTGCTCAACACTGGGAAATCAACTTGCAATATGCAGGGCTAAGTAATTCAACACAGTGTTCAATATTCGGTTGTGACTGATGGTGGACAATTAAATCATTAATTGGGGGAGGTCAATCACCTCCAACCTCATTGCCTGGAGGATCTCAACCCATCAGGTCCAAAAGATGAGGCTGACGCATCTGTAACACCTTCAGCCAGAAGTGCCAAGTGGGTGATCCATCTCGGTCTCCCCCATGAGATTCCCAGCATCATGAACATCAGCCATTAGCCAATTCGATTCAGTCCCTGTGACATCAAGGAATGACTGAAGGCACAGGATGTTGCAATGGTCATGAACCCATCTAAAATGCCTGTAACTGGGACAAGATTGAATGCAGTACCAAAGCAAGAGTGGTGCAGAAAACCCTCCCCAACCCATGACGTGGACGGTCAGGGGAAGCAAAAGAATCGGCACATAAGAAGCTCCCAGCCCAACTCCAACACACTGACTGGGAACCATATCCCCATTCACACAGTCAGAGAGTTGGACGGCATGGAAACAGATCCTTTGGTGCAACTTTTCCATACCGACCAGATATCATCATTTAATCGAATCCCATTTGCCAGCATTTGGCCCAGATCCCACGTTTACGGCTGTAATCATGTTTTGAAGGAGACAGGGTGAGGTGTGTCACAAAGGTGGTCTGTAAAAATGGTAATATGGAACACTGCTGCCTCACAGCGCCACAGACTCGGGTTCGATTTCCACCTCAGGCAACGATCTGCGTGGAGTTAACGCATTCTCCCCGTGTCTGCGTGGGTTTCATCCGGGTGCTCTGAATTCCTCCCACAGTCCAAAGATGTGCATTGGCCATGCTACATTGTCCAACAGTGTCAGGGATATGCAGATTAGGGTGAATTGGCCATCCTAAATTGTCCCATAAAGTTCAGGGAAGTGCGCGTTAGGGTGGATTGGCCATGCTAAATTGTCCCCAGTGCACAGGGATTTGCAAGTTAGGGTGAATTGGTCATGCTAAATTTTTCATAGTGACCAGGGATGTGTAGGTTAGGGTGAATTGGCCGTGCTAAATTGTCCCATAGCAAAAGCTTACAGTGTGATGTTACTGACATTATCCATTGGAAAATAGCTTGATTGTTGAGTCTCTCTCTTGGAATGACTATGATAGTTTCACTTGTTTCATATGTAATTCTCAAAACTCTATTTAAAAGCTACATTCTCAGGTTAACTGTAACAATTGGTGTCAGGCCAGATAAGATGTTGTAGGTGTTAGCCTCCTGTGTTCTGTTGTCTGTGCCATAATATTTCGACTGATTTTAATCTGAAAAAATGAATTAACAGAGATGGATTCATCCAGGTTTTGATCAAAGTACAATGTAACTCTGCAAATACAAATTCATCCAACAAACGGATATGCGTGTGTGTGTGTGTGCTTGTGTTTAGACCTCTTTACATTCATACACATACACACATATATACGCTCTCTCACAGACACTCACAACCCCAACCCAGACACACACACACACACACACATATATATACATTTGTGGGGTGAATTTGTCCTTGCAGAGTTACATTGTACTTTGCTCAAAAACTGCATGAATCCATGTAAGACTCTGTTAACTCATTTGTTTGATTAGAATCAGTCTAAATATTGTGGCACAGACAACAGAACACAGGGGGCTAACACCTACAACATCTTATCTGGCCTGACACCAGTTGTTACAGTTTACCTGAGAATGTAACTTTTAAAAAGAGTTTTGTGATTTACATATGAACCAAGTGAAACTATCATGGTCATTCCAACAGATGAGAGACTTAACAATCAAGATATTTTCCAATCTATAATGTCAGTTACATCACACTGTAATCTTTTGCTATAAATTCTGTGTTTTACAATTGTGTACTCCACAACCACCTGATGAAGGAGCAGCGCTCCGAAAGCTAGTGCTTCCAATTAAACCTGTTGGACTATAACCTGGTGTTGTGTGAGTTGTAACTCAGTCTCAGAGTGATCTCTTTCCTCACTAATTCCCTGGATCCTCCCCTAAACTACTCGTTTCAACCCTCCTGAGCAGCTCTCACAAATCTCCCTGCTCCTACATTAGTCCCCGAGAAGACAAAATCTTTGAAATTACTTTGTTCAGCAATATTTAATTAACTTATTACAAAGAAAACTTACTTGAGAAGACAGATGTTAGTGACACTGTGGATCCCAAATCCCTTGTAAACCTCACAAGGTTGTCAAATTGGTCAGTTTTTGATGTCGTGAAGATGAGTCACATTAGATTCAATGTTAACGGTGTTTCTCTCTCCGCACATGCTGCCAGACCTGCTGAGTTTCTGTAATGCTTATTGTGTTTGTTTCAAGTTTTGATGATCTTATCTTGAAACTGTGGAGAGATTTTGATATTAATACAAACAATACACATCTATATCACTGGTGCATAAAAGTCTTATCAATTCCTTACCACGATTTCTTCAGATTGTTTGTTCTTTTTTGTCCAGAATTCCAATTGAGTTTTTTTTAACCTCGAATCCCTCAGGAGCCAATTGCAGGTCATTCTGTTATAACGTGTGTTTTATCAACATGAATTTGCTGTAACACGATTGAAGAATTGGGGACACTTTTGACAATGTGAACTTTTAAAATGTGTGTTGGCTGCAACATGATTGGCTCCAACACGTTAAGTGCTGTTCCTGAAGCGTGATTTTACTGTAACATGGAGTTGCACATGAATGGAGTGCAAGTTTATAGCTCCTTGAAAGTGGAGTTGCAGGAAGATAGGATAGTGAAGAAGGCACTTGGTATGCTTTCCTTTATTGGTCACAGCATCAAGTGTAGGAGTTGGGAGGTCATGTTGCGGCTGTACAGGACATTGGTTCTGCCACTTTAGGAATATTGTGTGCAATTCTGGTCTCCCTACTATCGGAAGGATGTTGTGAATCTTGAAAGGGGTGAGAAAAGATTTACAGGGATGTTGTCAGGGTTGGATGAATTGAGCTCTAGAGAGAGACTGAATAGGATGGGGCTGTTTTCCCTGGAGCGTCTGAGGCTGCAGGTGACCTTAGAGAGTTTTATAAAATCATGAGTGTCATGGATAGGATAAACAGACAAAGTTTTTGCCCAGGGGTGGGGTCGTTCAAACCTAGAGGGCGTAGGTTCAGGATGAGAGGGGAAAGATTCAAAAGGGACTTAAGGAGCAACGTTTTTTATGCAGAGAGTGGTGTGTGCATAGAATGAGCTGCTAAAGGAAGAGGTGGAGGCTGGTAGAATTACAGCATTTAAAAGGCATCTGGATGTGTACATCAATAGGAAGGGTTTAGAGGGATAAGGGTCAGGGGCTGGCAAATGGAACTAGGTTAGGTTCGGAGATCTGGTCAACATGGATGAGTTGGAGTGAAGGGTCTGATTCTGTGCTGTACATCTTTACGACTAATGCAATTATCATGTTACAGAAGAACTGGTTGTGTTGGCATTATCAAATCAGGTAAAATGTGAAGTGTAGGAGGGCTACCACAGAGAAATACCAAACATACTCAAAACTCAGAATTAATTTACTAATGTCACAACAAAGGGTTGATCGATTGTGGGAAATCAACTTGCAATAGGCAGGGATAAGTAATCTTACACAGCCATTCCACATTGGGTTGTGACGGGTGGTGGACAATTAAATCATTAATTGGGGGAGGTCATGCTAAATTGTCCCATAATGCGCAGGGATGTGTAGGTTAGGGTGAATTGGCCGTGCTAAATTGTCCCATAGTGCACAGGGATCTGCAGGTTAGGGTGAATTGGCCGTGCTCAATTGTCCATAGTGCAGAGGGATGTGTAGGTTAGGGTGAATTGGCCATGCTAAATTGTCCCACAGTTCCCAGGGATGTGCAGTTTAGGGTACAGTAGTGAGGCAATGGGATTGGGTGGCTTAGTCTTCAGAAGGTCATTGTGGACATGTTGGGCCGAAGGGCCAGTTTCCACACTGTAGGGATTCTATGGATTCTATGGGAACAGATTGGGGTGAGAAGTATGTTATATCACCTTTCACACTTATTTTGATTAGATTACGAGACGATCTTTTCTGGGTGTTTCAGTTTTATTATCAGAGGGGTGTCAGCCTCTGCTCTGTAACAGATAGACCAAACCATGAGCCAACATTTCATGATGTAGATCACCTCAGAGACAACACACCAGACAGCAGCAGCTGACATTACAAATAGGCTGCAATCAAAGCTGCAACTGCTCGAGCAGTGATGGCAGATCCAGACACAATCACTGGGCGAGTTACAGAAGCTGACAGCTCCATGATGTTTGATGTGTCCTTCTTTATGATTTGGTGAAATTCATCCTAAAAACATTCAACTGCATTTATATTTGCTGTTAATATCTCCATCATGTCTTTTGATGTCACAGATTCATGATTGAGATTGGAGTTGTTCACACTGTCATGTTGGACCATCAGATACAGGAGCAGAGTTGGCCCATCGAGTCTGCTTCCCATTGGATCATGGCTGATATGGTTCTCAACTCCATTCTCCTGCCTTCCCCCCCTAACCTATGGTCCCCCTCACTTATCGAGAACGTATCTGTCACGATTTTAAATACACTCAGTGACGTGGCCTCCATAGCCTTCTGCAGCAGTGAGTTGCACAGAGACACCACTCTCTGGCTGAAGAAATTCTTCCTCATCTCAGTTCGAAAGGGTTACCCCTTCACTCTCAGGCTGTGCCCTCGGGTCCTAGCCCCCCCTCCTCGTGGAAATATCTCCACCACGTCCATTTTATCCAGGCCTGTCAGAATTCTGTAGGTTTCAATGAGATCATCACCATCCTCCTGAACTCCTTTGAGAACAGACCCTGAGTCCCAATGTTCCTCTGAACAATGATCGATTTTTGTACGTTAAAACCTCCAAAGGGATGTCACAAATACATTAAGTATGAAAGAGTAATGATGGTGGGGTATAGGGCCTCTCAAAGATCAGAAAGGTCTGCCCCTGTGTGGAGCCACAGGAGATGGGAGTGATACTAAATGAGTATTTTGCATCAGTGTTTACTGTGGAGAAGGAGATGGAAGATATGGAATGTGGGGTTTTGTTGAAAAATGTCCATATTACAGAGGAGAAACACATAAAAGTGGATAAATCCCCAGGACCTGATGAGGTGTTCCCCTGAAATTTGTAGGAAGCTCAGGAAGTGATTGCTGGTCCCAGATTGCTCCAGATGGGGTACAGAGGAGATTCCCCAGGATGTTGGCTGGGTTGGAGCAGTTCAGCGATGAAGAGAGGCTGGCTAAATTTGGGCTGTTTTCTTTGGAGCAGGGAGGATTGAGGGGGGACCTGATAGAGGTGTATAAGAGTATGAGGGGCACGGACAGCCTGGATATGAAGCAACAGTTCCCCTTAATCACAGGGTCAATAACAGGGGGGTTGGAGGTGGGGGGGGGGGAGGTGGGCGCTAATTTTAAGGTGAAAGGCAGGAGGGTTTGAGGGGCACTATCACCCAGAGGGTGGTGGGGATCTGGAATGTTTTACATGAGAGGATAGTTGATGTCACATCCTTTAAAAAGCACTTGGAGGAGCAGTTGAAATGTCAAGGCTCTGGGTCTAATGCAGGGAAGAGGGGCTGGTGTACACTGTGGTGTTCTACTGGGAAGGCTGATGCCAAGTAGAATCATAGAGTCAGAGAGATGTACACCTGCCAGCACCCAGCCCATATCCCTCCAAACCCTTCCTTTTCCTACACCCATCCAGGTGCCTTTTCAATGTTGCAATTGTACCAGCCTTCACCACTTCCTCTGGCAGCTCATTCCACACACATACCACCCTCTGTGTGAAAAGGTTGCCACTTTGGCTTCTTTTCCATATCTTTCCCCTCTCACCCTAAACCTTTGCCCTCTAGTCCTGGACTCCCCCACCCCAGAGAAGAGACTTTGTCTATTTATCCTATCATGCCCCTCATGATTTTATAAACCTCTATCAGGTCACCCCTCAGCCTCTGTCGCTCAAGAGAGAACAGCCTTCACCTATTCAGTCTCTCCTATAGCTCAAATCCTCCAACCCTGGCAACATCTTTGTGCATCTATTCTAAACCCTTGCAAGTTTCACAACATCCTTCTGATAGGAAGGACACCAGAAATGCATGCACACACAGATATATACACACACACACACACAGTCACTTGGCATGTGTGAGAGTAGGTGCAGGAGAGACTGTGAGAGAGTGTGAGAGAGTGAGTGCGATCATTGTGCGCAATTCTCTAATCCCATCCTCCCCCTCATGTCCCTTGGTTCATTTAGACACAAGAACGAAAGCAAGATCATTTATGGGAGAGGGGGAAAGAGAGAGAGAGAGAGATAGAGAAAGAGAGATTGTGTGCAAGAGAGCGATCGTGAGATTGTACATGAGAGAGACTGACCTCCCCCTGTCCCCAAGGGGCTCCTCTATCACACACCGCAATGAAATCAGACGCTGTGGTCAGGAGCAGGACATGGCCCGTGGAATTAGAACGTCTGTTCATGAGGACACTCAGATCCAGGAATCCATCAGAGAATGACAGCAGAACAGAGAGAATCAAACAAAGAACTCGGTGCTGAATTTGTGGGAGATTACAGTTGAGAATACAGAGCCAGTGATATACCGACCCTGTTGTAGCACAGTCGAGAGGTTGTTTGTGTCTGGGTGTGGGATACATTTGATGGAGACAGTTTAAACTGAGTTGAACTCTGTGTCTCTGCTTGGGGAATGTCCGTCCTTCATTTTTCTGACTGCGACATCATCCAGAATTGCACACAATATTCCAAAAATGGCCGAACCAATGTCCTGTACAGCCGCAATGTGACCTCCCAACTCCTGTACTCAATACTCTGACCAATAATGGACAGCATACCAAATGCCTTCTTCACTATCCTATCTGCTTGTGACTCCACTTTCCAGGAGCTATAAAGCTGCATGCCAAGGTCTCTTGGTTCAGCAACACTCCCCTCGACCTGACCATTAAGTGCATAACACCTTGATTTGCCTTTCCAAATGCAGCACCTCACATTGATCTAAATTAAACTCCACCTGCCACTCCTTGACCCATCGGCCCCTCTGATCAAGATCCCGTTGTACTCTGGGCTAACCTTCTTCGCTGTCTACTACACCTCCAATTCTGGTGTCATCTGCAAACTTACTAACTATACCTCCTGCATTCACATCCAAACCATTTATATAAGTGATAAAAAGCAGTGGACCCAGCACTGACCCTTGTGGCACACCACTGGTCACAGGCCTCCACTCTGAAAACACAGTAAACACTGATGCAAAATCCTCATTTAATATCGACCCCCATCTCCTGCAGTACCACTCATAGGCTGCCCTGCTGATCTTTGAGCAGCCCTATTGTCTCCCTAGTTACCCTTTTGTCATTAATGTATTGATACAATCCCTTTGGAATTCTCCTTAACCCTATTTGCCAAATCGATCTCATGTCCACTTTTTGCCCTCCTGATTTCGCTCTTAAGTATACTCCTGCAGCCATTACTCTCCTCCAAGGATTAACTTGATTTCTGCTATCTATCCCTGACATGTGTTTCTTAACTAAAACCTCAATATCTCCCGTCATCCAGCTTTCTTTATACCTTACCTTTCCTTACCATTTCCGGTAACAGCAACATGTTGTCTCTGGACTCTTGTCGCCTCATTTTCGAAGGCTTCCCATTTTCCTTAATCTGCAAATCATCCCTCCCCCAACTCCCACACTGTACTTTTGAATGTTCTTGTCTAATACCGTCAAAATTGGCCTTCCTCCCATTTAGAACACGAACCTGTAGATCCAGTCTGTCCTTTTCCATCGTTGTTTTAAAACCAATACAATTATAGAATTATGTTCACTGGCCCCAAAGTGCTCCCCCACTGACACTTCGATTTCCTGCTGAATAAGGGTATAGTACATGAGTGTGGTGCTGGAAAAGCTCAGCAGGTCTGTCAGCATCCGAAGGGCAGGAGAATTGCCTTTTCGGGCACAATCCATTCATCAGGAAAGTGAAACGTCCGAAACGTCGATTCTCCTGCTCCTTGGATGCTGCCTGACCTGCTGTGCTTTTCCAGCACCACACTCTCGACTCTGACCTCCAGCATCTTCAGTCCTCACTTTCTCCTGCAGTCTATAATACAATCCCAATAAGGTGATCATCCCTTTCTCATTTCTCAGTTCCACCCAAATAACTTCACTCCATGTATTCTCAGGAATATCCTCCCCAAGTACAGCCGTGATATTATCCCTGATGAAAAATGCCATTCCCTCCCCTGTCTTGCCCCCCACCTTCCTGTCCTGCCCTATTGGATTTGTATCAGGGAACATTAAGCTGCCAGTCCTGTCCATCCCTGAACCATGTCTCCGTCATCGTTATGATATCCCAGCCCCATGTTCCTAACCATGCCCTGCGTTCATCCGCCTTCCCTGTTAGTCCTCTAACATTGAAAAAATGCTTGTCCACCTCTTTGCTGACACTATCATTGGGTTAACTCTCTGACATATGTGTGCAAGATCAGCTTAATCCCCGAGACATTAATTTCAGATTTTCTAACCACTTTTGACAGAAGCGTTCTGATATTTCTATTCTTCCTGAAGATCTGAACCTGCCCTCTCTCAGGGACAAAACCTCCCTGGGTCTGAATATCTGAAAATGAGGAATTTGCAACAGCAACAGTATGTGATGGAAGGCAGTTATAGGAAGGGGGGAAAGCCTCAGATACAGTCACATAGATGGGTTAACTGCAGGAAAGGTAAGAGAGGTAGGCACCCAGTTCAGGAGTCTTTTGTGGATATGCCCATTTCAAACAGGTTTGCTGGTTGGAAAACGTAGGGGGTGCTGGATTCTCAGGGGAACGTAGCACGAACAGCCAAGTTTCTGGTGTTGAGACGGGCTCGAATGCAATGAGGGGTATGTCGGCTTCCAAGAGATCAATTTTGTTTGGGGATTCTGTAGTCCAAGGTACAGACGGACGTTTCTGTGGCCAACAACGAGAAAGCAAATGGTGTGTTGCTTCCCTGTGTCCAGGATCAAGGATGTCTCAGAGAGCGTGTAGAATATTGTCACGGGAGAAAGGGGCCAGCAGGATGTGGATGTACCTACTCGAGAAGGTGCGAAACCTGACCTACTCTTCGAAAATAAGGCAGGGCTGGTGACTGAGTGTCAGTGGGGGAGCACTTTGGGGCCAGCAACCATAATTCTATTAGATTTAAAATAGCGATGGAAAAGGATAGATCAGATCTAAAAGTTGAAGTTCTAAATTGTAGAAAGGCCAATTTTGACGGAATTAAGCAAGAACTTTCTACAGCTGATAGGGGGCAGATGTTCGCAGGTAAAGGGATGGCTGGAAAATGGGAAGCCTTCAGAAATGAGGTATCGAGAATCCAGAGAAAGTATATTCCTGCGAGGGCGAAAGGAAAGGCTGGTAGGTCTCGGGAATGCTGGATGACTGAAGAAATTTAGGGTTTTGTTCAGAAAAAGAAGGAAGCATATGTCAGGTACAGACAGGATAGATCGAGTGAATCCTTAGAAGAGTATAAAGGCAGTAGGAGTATACTGAAGAGGGAGGTCAGGAGGGCAAAAAAGGGACATGAGATAGCTTTGGCAAATAGAATTAAGGAGAATCCAAAGGGTTTTTACAAATACATTAAGGATAAAAGGGTAACTAGGGAGAGAATAAGGCCCTTCAAAGATCAGCAAGGTGGCCTTTGTGTGGAGATGCAGAAAATGGGGGAGATACTAAATGAGAACTTTGCATCAGTGTTTACTGTGGAAAAGGATATGGAATATAGGGAAATAGATGGTGACATCTTGCAAAATGTCCAGATTACAGAGGAAGAAGTGCTGGATGTCTTGAAACGGGTAAAGGTGGATAAATCCCCAGGACCTGATCAGGTGTACCCAAGAACTCTGTGGGAAGCTAGAGAAGTGATTGCTGGGCCTCTTGCTGAGATATTTGTCTCATCAATATTCACAGGTGAGGTGCCAGAAGACTGGAGGTTGGCAAATGTGGTGCCACTGTTGAAGAAGGGTGGTAAGGACAAGCCAGCGAACTACAGACCAGTGAGCCTGACCTTAGTGGTGGAAAAGTTGTTGGAGGAAATCCTGAGGGACATGATGTACATGTATTTGGAAAGGCAAGGACTGATTAAGATAGTCAACATGGCTTGGTGTGTGGGAAATCATGTCTCACAAACTTGATTGAGTTTTTTGAAGAAGTAGCAAAGAGGCTTGATGAGGGCAGTGCGGTGGATGTTATCTGTATGGATTTCAGTAAGGCATTCGACAAGGTTCCCCATGGGAGACTGATTAGCAAGGTTAGATCTCATGGAATACGGGGAGAGCTAGCCATTTGGATACAGAATTGGCTCAAAGGTAGAAGAAAGAGCGTGGTGGTGGAGGGTTGTTTTTCAGACTGAAGGCCTGTGACCAGTGGAGTGCCACAGGGATCGGTGCTGGGTCCTCTACTTTTTGCCATTTAAATAAATGACTTGGATGCGAACATGAGAGGTCCAGTTAGTAAGTTTGCTGATGACACCAAAATTGGAGGTTTAGTGGACAGTGAAGAGGGTTACCTCCGATTACAACAGGATCATGACCAGATGGGCCAATGGGCTGAGAAGTGGCAGATGGTGTTTAATTCAGATAAATGCGAGGTGCTGCATTTTGGGAAAGCAAATCTTAGCAGGACTTATACACTTAATGGTAAAGTTCTAGAGAGTGCTGCTGAACAAAGAGACCTTGGAGTGCAGGTTCATAGCTCATGGAAAGTGGAGTCACAGGTAAATAGGATAGTGAAGAAGGCATTTGGTACGCTTTCTTTTATTGGTCAGAGTATTGAGCACAGGAGTTGGGAGGTCATGTTGCGGCTGTTGGAATATTGCGTGCAATTCAAGTCTCCTTCCTGTTGGAAAGATGTTGTGAAACTTGAAAGGGTTCAGGAAAGATTTACAAGGATGTTGCCAGGGTTGGAGGATTTGAGCTATGGGAAGAGGGTGAATCGGCTAGGGCTGTTTTCTCTGGAGCATTGGAGGTTGGAGGGGTGACCTTATAAAGGTTTATAAAATCATGAGGAGCATGGATAAGATAAATAGACAGAGTATTTTCCCCCGTGTGGTGGAGTCCAAAACTAGAGGGCATAGGTGAGAGGGGAAAGACATCAAAGAGACCTAAGGGGCAATATTTTCAGACAGAGGGTGGCTTGTGAATGGAATGAATGCTAGAGGAAGTGGTGGAGGCTGGTACAATTGCAACACTTAAGAGGCATTTGGACAGATATATGAATAGGAAGGGTTTGGAGGAATATGGGCCAGGTGCTGGCAGGTGGGACTAGATTGGGATGGGATATCTGGTCGGCATGGATGGGTTGGATCGAAGGGTCTGTTTCTGTGCTGTATACTCAATGACTCTATTATGTATGAGACATGTGCTGAGAGAGAGGGAGATGGTGATATCGTACATGGGAAGGAGAAAGAAATTGTGAGATTTTACATAAGAGAGAGAAAAACAGTGAGATCGTGCGTGAGACAGAGATAGAAAGAGAGTTAATACGTGAGAGATTCACCTTCCCTGACAGTGTGGGGCTCCTGTATCACACACCAGAATGAAATCAGACGCTGTGTTTAGGAGCAGGACATAGCCGGTGGAATTAGAACATCTGTTCATTAGGATGCTCAGAACCAGGAATCCAGCAGAGAATGACAACAGAACACAGAGAATCAAACAAAGAACTTGGTGTTGAATTAGTGGAAGTGTAGAGTAGAGAATGTGGAGTCAGTGATGGACTGAACCTGTTGTACCACGGTTGAGAGTTCAGGACTGTGTCTTTGTATCTGTGTGTGGGGGTGTGTGATGGAGACAGTTTAAACTTAGCTTACTCTGAGCCTCTGCTTGGGGAATGCCTATCCTTCAGCAATTTGACTGCAACATCATAGAGAGCTCTCCCCATGCTGTACCTGTTCTGGGAGGCATTAATGCAGACAGTGTCGAGACAGCTTTCCTCTGTATCTCCCCTCATTAAACAGGACATATCATTGGAATGTGCAGATGATACACAAATTGCCAATGGAGTATACAGGGAAGAGCAGTAGACCTTCGGAGGATCCAAGCAGGTGCTGTTTACTGTCGTTGGGAAGATGTCTGAGGATGAAAGTGGTCCACAGGATTGCTGATGTCATCTCAGTAAAACGCTCACAGAGAGACCTCCTTCCTGTTGTTGGCCAATGAATATGAAGCACAGAATTCCAGTGAAATAGGCCTGTGAGGGCTGAGGGCTTTCTCTGTTTGTCATAAAGAGCAAAATGGTCACCCAATGTCCTTGGGGGAAGAGGCCTGGCCTGGATTTAACCCAAATCACAGCCTGACACTGCAACCCCACAAAGTAACTGAGGGATGGACATTTATAAATCACATTCCATGCCTTCAGTGTCATCTCAAACTGGGTTCGAGGGAATGGAGCAGTTTTGTAGTGTCCTCAGTGTGTGATTGAGGGAATAGGGAAACTAATTTCTGAGGCAGATAGTGAGAGAGTTACAGACACAGATTCAGAGCCAGGCACACACAGAGGCAGGATGGGAGTGTCCTGGAGATGTTTCAGAGCTGACTCTGAGACAGACACGAGCTGTACAGTAACAGATGGGAGTGAATTATTCGCTGGGACCCACAGTGCGCTGGACACAGTCTCTGTGAATGACTGAGATGATGGGATCCCGTGTTCCAGTTACTGATAATACAAAGTGATGTGGGACAGTAAAGGCGGACACAGAAAGGCTGGGAAGGGAGTTGGACAGGTTCAGTGAGTGAGTGAGTAAGACATAGTCTTTGCAGTATCACAGAGAGAAATGGGGGGCTTTGTTCCTTCATTTTAATCTTGGAACTGTTTCAGAGTATTGTTGGAGTTTTAGACATTGATTCTAATCCTAGACCCAGAAGCAGCAAAACACCTTTCTCTTTCTCTATCCCAGCAGTTGTCATTATTGTCCCAAAAACATCTATTCCCTCTGATCCTGGTAAATCCCAGGGAGACAATCCTGCGTTTCGTTCACTTCCCTCCCTCCCCAGTGACCCCTTCCTGTCCAGTTATTATTCTGGGGAATCTATACTGCACTCAGATACACACACACTCCCCAACTCCCCACCCTTTCTTGTCTCTCCCTATTTGTAAAGTCAATGTCAGTGCTGGGCTAACATGAAATGGCTGCCAACATATCTAAGATGGCAGACACCTTCAGAATCCTTTGTGCTGGCTTTGTAGATTAAAACAGCCCCTCACAATTTGTCCATGATCATTTCTCAGCCTCCTACAGTGAGGTGGGAAGTGATGGTGTTTGGATGTTAGCCTGCAGAGAGACAATCCAGACTAAATGGGACAATGTTAACCTTGGGGGGGTGGGCCGGAGCAGAGAAGGTTTCAGTGATGGCTCTGGAATCCTGTCAGCACAGGAGAGGGGAAAATGTCTCAAAAGCATTTTTCAAATTTGGGGATACCATCACATTGGCTTTCTGTGATTTGTGAATAAGGATCTGGAAAATATTGCTGAATATTTATTAAGTCCTGGAGTAAAGTCATATTGGACCTAATAATGCAGGACCCTGGTGGTACACACACACACACACACACACACACACAGACACACACACACACACACACACACACACACACACACACACACACACACAGACACACACACACACACACACACACACACACACACACACACACACACACACACACACAGTCACAGACATGCTCACACAGTTACACAGGAACGTGGAATGACCAAGTACACTGGGACTTTCAAATATTAAAGCTCCATTAAAGAATCCCTGGATGTCAGGTTGAACAGAATGTGTGTGAGCGTGTGACAGAAAGAGAGTGCGTGCATGTGAGAGAGGGGAGTGTGTGTGAATGGGACAGAGAATGTGTGTGTGTGCATGAGGACCATTGTGTGCAAGCGTGAGAGAGAGATGGAGAGCGTGTGCCAGTGCGAGAGTGTGTGTGTATACGAGCACGAGAGAGTGCACGAACACAAGACAGAATGTGTGAATGTGAGAGAGAGTGCCTAAACGCATGAGAGAGAGTGTGCCAACATAAGAGAGAGTCTGCGCAAACGCAAGGGAGAAAGAGAGAGAATGTGAGGAGAAAGTGTGGGCAAACACGAGTGAGACAGTGTGTTAACATGAGAGAGACATTGTGCGGAAATGTGAGAGACAGAGTGTGCACAAACGTGAGCAAGGGAGAGTGCACGCTAATGCAAGAGTGAGAGTGTACTCGACTGTGAGAGAGTGTGTGCACGAACGTGAATGTGTGTGAATGCAAGAGAGTGTGTGTGAACGAGAAAGAGAGTGTGCACGAACGCAAGAGTGTGCGTGAATGTGAGAGAGCAAGTGTGCGTGGATGTGTGAGAGAGAGTGCACTAACCTGAGAGAGAGAGTGCGCGAACGCAAGAGATTGTGCGTGTTTGTGGGACAGTGTGTGTGAACACGAGAGAGCGAGAGTGTGCAAACACAAGAGATAGAGTGTGCACAAATGCATGAAAGTGTGTACAGAAACACAAGAGTGCACAAATATGAGATAGAGATTGTCAAACGTGAGAGAGTGTGTGCAAATACGTGAGATACAGAATGCACAAAAGCATGAGAGAGAGTATGTACAGAAAGCAGCGAAAAAGAGTGCAAAGGTGCAAGAGGGAGAGTGGGTGAACATATGCAAAAGAGAGTGTGCGACCGCGAGAGAGAGGGAGAGTACACAAATGTGAGAGAGAGCGTTGGCGTGAGTGTGAGAGAGACAGTCTGTGTGAATGCAAGACAGAGTATGCGAATGTACAAGAAAGAGAGTGCATAAACGCAAGAGAGAGACAGTGCATGAGAGAGAGTGTGTGTGAACACAAGAGAAAGTGTGAATGAAAGGGAAAGAGAGGGAGTGTGTTTGGAACGCGAGAGAGGTAGTGTGCGTGAGCGAGAGAGTGAGCATGAAATCACGAGAGAGAGTGCGTAAACACGAGAGAACGTGCAAGCACAAGAGCTAGCATGCGAATGCGGGTGTGTGTGCACGAACACGAGAGACTATATGTGTGTGAATGTGAGAGAGTGTGAGCAAACGTGAGAGAGAGTGCACGCGATCGTGAGAGAGTGTGTGTGTGACTGGGAGAAAGGGAATGTGCATGAACATGAGAGAGAGTATGTGTGAACGTGATGGAGTACGTGCAAGCGCGAGAGTGTGTGTGAGAATGTGCGAGCGTGAAAGTGTGTGCAAAAGAGAGCACATAAAAGTGAGAGAGATATGCGAGAGATATGTGAGTGTGTGGGTATGCAAGAGGAAGAGACTGTGTGCGAACGTGTGAGAGTGTGCGTGAATGTGAGTTATATAGTGTGCATGAACATGAGTGAGACAGTGTGCATGTGTGTGAGAGAGATGTGCAAGTGTGCTAGAGGAAGAATGTGTATACATGTGAGTGTGCTTGTGAGAGAAAGTGTAGGTGTGCTAGAGAGAGTGAGCACATGCAGGAGAGAGAGTGTGTGTGTGCATGCAAGAGAGAGAGTGTGTGAGTGAGAGACAGCGTGTTTCAGAGCGTGCGAGAGAACGTGTACCTGCATGAGAGAAAAAGACGGAATGCTTGTGAGAAAGCCTGCCCGAGAAAGATTGTGTGTGTGAAAGCGAGTGTGTGTGTGTATGAGACGGTGTGTACATGTGTGCACACTTTGTGTGAGTGTGCCTGCAAGAGAAGGAGAGTGTGTTTGTGAGAGAGTGTGTGAGTGAGAGGGAGAGCATGCCCTTGTGAGACAGAGTGGGTGTGTGCTTACATGAGAGAGAGAGAATGTGTGCACGCAAGAGAGAGGGTGTGCATGAGAGGGAAAGACTGTATGGGCCTGCGCGTGAGAGAAATAGAGATTGCGTGTGTGAAAGAAAGAGTGTGTGCATGTGAGGCTGTGCATGCACAATAGAAAGAGTGTGTGTTAATGTTTCAGCCTCTGGGTAATTGCTGTCTTACAATTTGATTGTATTTTGATGTTGTGGTGATGTTATATAATGTATTAGGGTTGGTGGGTGGTGTTTAAACCTGGGATCTTGCTGTGTAATTTTTGCATCAAAGTGCTCTCACTCCCCACCCCCTCCCCCCGCCAACAAAACCAGTCTCATCTTTTCTCTCTTTTGTCCCGAGGAACTTTTTTTTGGGAAAGCTGTAAAGTGAAGATCCAAAATGTCTGGGGCCAGGAAAGCCTTGGACACGAACAACCTCCAGAGGGGGAGCACAGGCCTGAGGCCTGAGGCCTGTTCACCAGGCTGCACCCTGTTGGACCCAGGTGAGTTGTGGCCTGTTTATTACCCCAAGGTTTCATCTCCTCTGGGGGTGGGGAGTGTGGTGGGAAAGAGCCTGGTTTGTAGGGGCCTCTGGTTAACTGGGTCCTGTCAGATTGCGGCCCTGTCATTTTTGAAATGGGTTTGAAGCCTTGGGTTAAAATAACCGAGACTCGGGACCACGACACATACAGGATAACCCCCAGGATCTGGGAGGCAGGACTCCCTCAGGAGGGAATTAAAACCCAAAATATCTGACCCTCAGTAAAAACTTGTCACACTGTCAGAGGAAGATGGGTCATTGAGAGGGCAGGATGATAACATTCAACAGAGAGAGAAGGAGAGCGAGAGAGAGAATTGAAAAATGGAGAGAATGGGAGAAACACAAGGAGAGAGATGGAGAGGTCTTGTGAAATAGCTGTAATTTTTAATTCTGGGCTGACTGGAAATATTTAAACTGAACCGGCATCACAGAGGGAAATAAAAACGATCAGATTATCGAGTTGCTGCAGAATTGTCACATGTGGGATCTTGTTGTGCATCAGTTGCCCTGAGGTCACCGTTGCAGGTAGTGAGTGTTTTAATCAGCTGACACGTCAATTGAAAAGCTTTTCAACATGAAAATTGAACTCATCGCCCACCATGTTTGTGTTTGGATGTTGCTGAGAGATTGTCTGTGTCACTGACAGGGGAAAACCCCTGGGATCTTGCTGTGCCATCTCCCACCAAAAGATTTTCCTGCTTTGCCTTTCAACGAATGCTGCCTCTTACCTTCCAAAGGGAACTTTCCAGCCACTTGGAGAGAGAGAGAGTTTGAGACCAGGAAATCTTCGAACAAGAACTTTCTCCAGTGGGGGAACACAGTTCTGAGGCCTGTTTAACAGGCTGCACCCTGTGGGGGCCCAGGTGAGTTTTGTCTGCAGATTACCCTGTGTTTTAATCCCCTCCCTGGGGGTGGACTGGCTTTTTACAGGGCCTCTGGTTAATTGGGTCCTGTCGGATTGCGGCCCTAGCAGTTTTAAAACAGGTTTGAAGCCTGGGCTTAAAGTAACTGGGACCTTGGGATTTAACACAAACACGTCAATCGCCAGCGAGTGTCTGACAGACAGAGGACTCCCACGGAAGCAATTAAAAGCTTAAATGAGAAACTCTCTCCATAGACCCGTTCTAATGTCAGAGTAACGTGAGATGTGTATAGGCCATGGGCTTAAATGTGAAAATTGTAGAAATAAGGCACAGGTCGGCCATTTCAATTCAATTCACTGAGTATCTGGGAGTGAGTTTCTCTCTGTCTTTCTCTCTGTGTCCCCTATAGTGAACCCTCTCTGTTTTCTTTTGTTGGACTTTTCAAACAAATCCAGATTGGACAGACAGAGAGAGAGATGGATAGATTTAAGAGGGAGATGGCGATACACACAGAGAGACAGAGAGAAGGAGATGGTGACACATAGAGAGACAGAGGGAGATGGCAACAGAGATGGAGGGGGAGGGAAAGATGGCAACAGAGAGAGTGTGAGGTGGCGGGGAAATGGTGACACAGGGAGAGAGGGGGGAGGGTGAGATGGCGACATAGAGGAGGTCAAATGGTGACAGAGAGAAAGAGGTGGAGATAACAACACAGAGAGAGAGATGGGGAGATGGTGACAGAGAGAGAGAGGGGGGGAGATAGTGACAGAGTGAGCGAGAGGGAGATATTGACAGAAAGAGAGGAAGAGATGGTGACTCACAGAGGGGAGAGATGGTGACACAGAGAGAGAGAAAGGGAGAATGTGACAGAGAGAGAGAGGGAAAGGGGGAGATGGTGACACAGAGAGAGAGGGTGATGGTGACAGAGAAAGAGGGAGATGGTGACAGAGAGAGAGAGGGAGATGGTGACACAGAGAGAGAGAGTGAGATGGTGACACAGAGAGAGAGGGTGATGGTGACAGAGAGAGGGGGAGATGGTGACACTGAGAGAGAGAGGGAGATGGTGACAGAGAGAGAGAGAGGGGGAGATGGTGACACAGAGAGGGAGAGGGAGGGATATGGTGACAGAGAGAGAGGGAGAAGGTGACACAGAGAGAGAGGGAGATGGTGACACAGAGAGAGAGAGGCTGATGGTGACAGAGAGAGATGGTGACACAGAGAGAGAGAGAGTGAGATGGTGACACAGAGAGAGGGGGAGATGGTGACACTGAGAGAGGGTGATGGTGACAGAGAGAGAGAAAGGGAGATGGTGACACAGAGAGAGAGGGAGATGGTGACAGAGAGAGAGAGAGGACGATGGTGACACAAAGAGAGAGGGAGATGGTGACACAGAGAGAGAGAGGGTGATGGTGACACAGAGAGAGAGAGAGAGAGAGGGAGATGATGCCACAAAGAGAGAGAGGAAGGTGGTGACACAAAGAGAGGCGGGAGAGGGGAAGATGGTGATACAGAGAGAGAGGGAGATGGTGACACAGAGAGAGAGAGAGAGGGAGATGGTAACACAGAGAGAGAGATCGAGATGGTGGCACGGACAGAGAGAGAGAGAGGGGGAGAAGGTGACACAGAAAGAGAGGGAGAGGGGGAGATGGTGACAGAGAGAGAGAGGGGAGGAAATGATGACACAGAAAGAGAGAGAGAGGGAGATGGTGACTCAGAGAGAGGGTGACACAGAAAGAGAGGGAGATGGTGACACAGAGAGAGAGAGAGAGAGAGATGGTGATACACAGAGAGAGGGAGATGGTGACATAGAGAGAGAGAGAGAGGGAAAAGGTGACACAGAGAGAGGGGAAGAAGGTGACAGAGAGAGAGAGGGAGATGGTGACAGAGAGAGAGAGGGGGAGATGGTGACACGGAGAGGGAGAGGGTGATGGTGACAGAGAGAGATGGTGACACAGAGAGAGAGGGAGATGGTGACACAGTGAGAGAGAGGGAGATGATGCCACAAAGAGAGAGAGGAAGGTGGTGACACAGAGAGAGGGGGGAGAGGGGAAGATGGTGATACAGAGAGAGAGGGAGAGAGAGAGAGGGATATGGTGACAGAGAGAGAGGGAGAAGGTGACACAGAGAGAGAGAGGGAGATGGTGACACAGAGAGAGAGAGTGAGATGGTGACACAGAGAGAGAGGGTGATGGTGACAGAGAGAGGGGGAGATGGTGACACAGAGAGAGAGAGAGGGTGATGGTGACAGAGAGAGATGGTGACACAGAGAGAGAGGGAGATGGTGACACAGAGAGAGAGAGGGAGATGATGCCACAAAGAGAGAGAGGAAGGTGGTGACACAGTGAGAGGGGGGAGAGGGGAAGATGGTGATACAGAGAGAGTGGGAGATGGTGACAGAGAGAGAGAGAGAGGGAGATGATGCCACAGAGAGTGAGGGTGATGGTGACAGAGAGAGAGGGAGATGGTGACAGAGAGAGAGAGAGAGAGAGAGGGAGATGATGCCACAAAGAGAGAGAGGAAGGTGGTGACACAGTGAGAGGGGGGAGAGGGGGAGATGGTGATACAGAGAGAGTGGGAGATGGTGACACAGAGAGAGAGAGAGAGAGAGAGAGGGAGATGGTGACACAGAGAGAGGGGGAGATGGTAACACAGAGAGAGTGAGATGTTGATAGAGAAATAGAGGGAGATAGTGACACACAGAGAGAGAGAGAGAGAGAGATAGTGACACAGAGAGAGAGGGAGATGGTGACACAGAGAGAGGGAGATGGTGACACAGAGAGAGAGAGAGAGAGAGGGGGAGATGGTGACACAGAGAGAGGGAGATGGTGACACAGAGAGAGAGAGAGAGAGAGGGGGAGGGGGGAGAGGGGGAAATGGTGACAAAGAGAGAGAGAGAGAGGGAGATGGTGACACAGAGAGAGAGATCGAGATGGTGGCACGGACAGAGAGAGAGAGAGGGGGAGAAGGTGACACAGAAAGAGAGGGAGAGGGAGATGGTGACTCAGAGAGAGAGAGAGAGGGAGAGGGGGAGATGGTGACACAGAGAGAGAGGGAGAGGGGGAGATGGTGACACAGAGAGAGAGAGAGAGGGGGAGATGGTGACACAGAGAGAGAGAGAGAGGGAGAGGGGGAGATGGTGACACAGAGAGAGAGAGAGAGAGAGAGAGGGAAATGGTGACAGAGAGAGAGAGAGGAGATAGTGACACAGAGAGAGAGAGGGGGAGAGGGGGAGAGGGGGAGATGGTGACAGAGAGAGAGAGAGAGAGGGACACAGAGAGAGAGAGAGAGGGGGAGATGGTGACACAGAGAGGGAGAGTGAGATGGTGACAGAGAGAGAGAGAGAGGGTGATGGTGACAGAGAGAGATGGTGACACAGAGAGAGAGGGAGATGGTGACAGAGAGAGAGAGAGAGAGGGAGAGGGAGATGATGCCACAAAGAGAGAGAGGAAGGTGGTGACACAGAGAGAGGGGGGAGAGGGGAAGATGGTGATACAGAGAGAGAGAGAGGGAGGGGGGAAATGGTGACAGAGAGAGATGGTGACACAGAGAGAGAGGGAGATGGTGACACAGAGAGAGAGAGAGGGAGGGGGGAAATGGTGACAGAGAGAGATGGTGACACAGAGAGAGAGGGAGATGGTGACACAGAGAGAGAGAGAGAGGGAGATGGTGATACACAGAGAGAGGGGGAGATGGTGACACAGAGAGAAAGAGAGGGAGAAGGTGACACAGAGAGATGGGGAGAAGGTGACACAGAGAGAGAGGGAGATGGTGACAGAGAGAGAGAGATTAGATTACTTACAGTGTGGAAACAGGCCCTTCGGCCCAACAAGTCCACACTTACCCGCCGAAGCGCAACCGACCCATACCCCTACATATACCCCTTACCTAACACTACGGGCAATTTAGCATGGCTAATTCACCTGACCCGCACATCTTTGGACTGTGGGAGGAAACCGGAGCACCCGGAGGAAACCCACGCAGACACGGGGAGAACATGCAAACTCCACACAGTCAGTCGCCTGAGGCGGGAATTGAACCCAGGTCCCTGGTGCTGTGAGGCAGCAGTGCTAACCACTGTGACACAGAGAGAGAGAGGGGGAGATGGTGACACAGAGAGGGAGAGGGGGAGATGGTGACACAGAGAGAGTGAGAGAGGGATATGGTGACAGAGAAAGAGGGAGAAGGTGACACAGAGAGAGAGAGAAGGAGATAGTGACACAGAGAGAGAGAGTGAGATGGTGACACAGAGAGAGAGGGTGATGGTGACAGAGAGAGGGGGAGATGGTGACACAGAGAGAGAGAGGGAGATGGTGACAGAAAGAGAGAAAGGGAGATGTTGACACAGAGAGAGAGAGAGGGAGATGGTGACAGAGAGAGGGTGATGGTGACAGAGAGAGATGGTGACACAGAGAGAGAGGAAGGTGGTGACACAGAGAGAGAGAGAGAGGGGGTGAGATGATGACAGAGAGAGAGAGAGGGAGAGGGAGAGATGGTGACACACACGGGGGAGATGGTGACACAGAGAGAGTGGGGGGGAGATGGTGACACAGAGAGAGAGAGAGAGAGTGAGAGAGAGAGAGAGGGGGGGAAATGGTGACAGAGAGAGAGGGAGATAGTGACACAGAGAGAGAGGAAGATGGTGACATAGAGAGGAGAGGGCCAGATGGTGACACAAAGAGGGAGAGGAGGAGATGGTGACACAGAGAGAGAGAGAGAGAGAGAGAGGGAGATGATGACACAAAGAGAGAGTGTAAGGTGGTGACACAGAGAGAGGGGGGAGAGGGGGAGATGGTGACACAGAGAGAGGGGGAGATGGTAACACAGAGAGAGAGGGAGATGTTGATAGAGAAATAGAGGGAGATGGTGACACAGAGAGAGAGAGAGAGGGAGATGGTGACACAGAGAGAGGGGGAGAGAGAGAGGGAGATGGTAACACAGAGAGAGTGAGATGTTGATAGAGAAATAGAGGCAGATGGTGACACAGAGAGAGAGAGAGATAGTGACAGAGAGAGATGCAGATGGTGACACAGAGAGAGAGAGGGCACGAGATGGTGACAGAGAGAGAAAGAGAGGGGGAGATGGTGACACAGAGAGAGGGAGATGGTGACACAGAGAAGGGGGATTTGGTGACACAGAGTGAGACAGGACCAGGAGAGAGACAGGCCGGGAGAGCGAGTCAGGGAGACCCCCAGTCACAAACTGAATTGTGAAATTGCTGGCACTATTGGGACCTTGCTGTGTGAGAAGTACATGGGGGAGGGTAACGTGCTTATGGAGGGGTTGTTGCTGGGGATGGGGTGGAGTGTTCTGGCGTGGGACAAAGAAAGTGAAATACCCCAGGGTGCCACACCCAGCTGCCTGTGGGATCTTGCTGTGCACCCCTCTGCCTGTGGGTCACCCCTTACACATCAGAGCAGCCTGTGGACAGAGCCCGGGCTCTGTTTGCTGATGGTCTGACAATGGGAGGGGGTGTATCTTTCCCCCTTCCCCCAAGACAGACCTCACTCTCCCCACCCCCCCACCCGTCCTCTCCTCCCCCTCCCCTCAGAATGTGGTATTGACCTGGTTAATGTCTGCAGAAAAAGGAGATGGGAGCCCACTTTAAATGGGAGGGAGGGAGGGAGGAGAGGACAGGGCATTTCTGTCAGAACGGAGGGGGAATGGAGAGCGAGGGAGGGGGAGAGAGAAGGGACGGGTGGGGGTTGGGGTGGAGAGAGGACAGAGGGGGTGTGGGAGAGACATAGATCAATTCTCGAGAGCAGGAGAAAGCTGAACAGAGATGGAAACGTAGATAGGGGCAGAGAGAGTGGGAGAAAGGGAGAACGAGAGAGGGAGGGTGGGGAGGAGTGAGTGAGAAGGTGAGAGAGAGGGAGAGAGCTGACTGTCCCAGTGGAAGGTTCATGGTTTAAAACGGGTTTGAAGCCTGGGGTTAAAGTAACCGAGGACTCGGGATTGTGACACAAACAGGTTAATCCCCAGGATCTGGGAGGCAGGATTCCCTGAGGAGGGAATTGAAACCTTCAATGGGAAACTCTCTCCAAAGACCTGTTCTCATGTCAGAGTGATGTGAGAGGTGTATAGGCCAGGGGGATAAAATGTGATAATCACAGAAATACAGACAGGATGGCCATTTCAATTCAATTCACTGTGTATCTGGGAGGGGGGTCTCTGTCTGTCTCTCCAGGTTTCTTTTGTGGAGTTTTCAAACAAATAAAACCGACCCACACACAACAAAATGAGCTGTCACTATTTAATAATTAGAGTGGTGCTGGAAAAGCACAGCAGTTCAGGCAGCATCTGAGGAGCAGGAAAGTCAACGTTTCAGGCAAAAGCCCTTCATCAGGAATAGAGGCAGAGTGCCTGCAGGGTGGAGAGATAAATGAGAGGAGGGTGGGGGTGGGGAGAAAGTAGCATAGAGTGCAATAGGTGAATGGGGGTGGGGATGGAGGTGATAGGTCAGGGAGGAGGCTGGTGCAGATAGGGAGATAGGCAGGTAGGACAGGTCATGGGGACAGTGCTGAGCTGGAAGTTTGGAACTGGGGTGAGGTGGAGGAGGGGTAAATGAGGAAACTGGTGAAGTCCACATTGATGCCCTGGGGTTGAAGTGTTCTGAGGTGGAAGATGAGGCGTTCACCTGGACCATCTCTGACCTCTCCATCTCCATTAATGACGACTGACTTGACACTGACATTTTTTACAAACCCACTGACTCCCACAGCTACCTGGATTATACCTCTTCCCACCCTACCTCCTGCAAAAATGCCATCCCGTATTCCAATTCTTCCACCTCAGCCGTATCTGCTCCCAGGAGGACCAGTTCCATCACAGAACACACCAGATGGCCTCCTTCTTCATCGTCCGCAATTTCCCTTCCCACGTGGTTAATGATGCCCTTCAACGCATCTCATCCATATCCTGCCGTCCGCCCTCAAACCCCACCCCTCCAACCGTAACAAGGACAGACCCCCCTGGTGCTCACCTTCCACCCTACCAACCTTCGCATAAACCACATCATCCAACGATATTTCCGCCACCTCCAAACGGACCCCACCACCAGGGATATATTTCCCTCCCCACCCCTTTCCGCCTTCCTCAAAGACCGTTCCCTCCGTGACTACCTGGTCAGGTCCACACCCCCAAAAACCCACCCTCCCGTCCTGGCACCTTCCCCTGCCACCGCAGGAATTGCAAACCCTGCGCCCACACCTCCTCCCTCACCTCCACCCAAGGCCCTAAAGGAGCCTTCCACATCCATCAAAGTTTTACCTGTACATCCACCAATATCATTTATTGTATCCGTTGCTCCTGATGCAGTCTCCTCTACATTGGGGAGACTGGATGCTGCCTAGCGGAGCGCTTTAGGGAACATCTCTGGGACACCCACACCAATCAACCCCACCGCCCTGTGGCCCAACATTTCACCTCCCCCTCCCACTCAGCCAAGAACATGGAGGTCCTGGGCCTCCTTCACCGCCGCTCCCTCACCACCAGACGCCTGGAGGAAAAACGCCTCATCTTCCGCCTCGGAACACTTCAACCCCAGGGCATCAATGTGGACTTCACCAGTTTCCTCATTTACCCCTCCCCCACCTCACCCCAGTTCCAAACTTCCAGCTCAGCACTGTCCCCATGACCTGTCCTACCTGCCTATCTCCCTTCCCACCTATCTGCTCCACCCTCCTCCCTGACCTATCACCTCCATCCCCATCCCCATTCACCCATTGTACTCTTTGCTACCTTCCCCCACCCTCCTCCCTGACCTATCACCTCCATCCCCACCCCCACTCACCTATTGTACTCTATGCTACTTTCTCCCCACCCCCACCCTCCTCTCATTTATCTCTCCACCCTGCAGGCACTCTGCCTCTATTCCTGACGAAGGGCTTTTGCCCTAAACGTCGACTTTCCTGCTCCTCGGAGTCTGCCTGACCTGCTGTGCTTTTCCAGCACCACTCTAATCTGGACTCTGGTTTCCAGCATCTGCAGTCCTTGTTTTTACCCCGTCATTATTTAAAGTGGGGAGAGGGTGGGGTGGGGGGAGGTGAGGGGAGGAGGGGAGGAATAAAGATTACAGTGTGCAGGATTAAATCAGAGAGAGTTATCAGAGATGGACAGAATGCGAGAGGGGCAACAGAGAGGGGGAACATAGAGACGGGGGACAGAGATAGGGGGGAATAGAGAGACGGGGGACAGAGAGAGGGGGAAACAGAGAGAGAGGGGAACAGAGAGACGGGGGACAGAGATAGGGGGGAATAGAGAGGGGGGAACAGAGAGAGAGGGGGAAACAGAGAGAGAGGGGAACAGAGAGAGAGGGGGGAACAGAGAGGGGGGGGACAGGGTAGGGGGAACAGAGAAAGCACAGGGAACAGAGAGAGAAGGGGGAACAGAAAGAGGAGGGGAACAGAGAGCGCGCGCACGGAGAACAGAGGGGGGGAACAGAGAGGGGGGGAACAGAGAGCGCGTGGGGAACGGGGGGACAGAGAGAGGGGGGAACAGTCGGGGGGGTACAGAGAGAGAGGGGACAACGGGTAGGTGGAACAGAGAGAAAGAGAGGGGGGAACAGAGAGAGAGGATGGAACAGAGAGAAAGTGCATGGGGAACGTGGGGAACAGAGAGAGAAAGGGGGGGACAGACAGAGAGGGGGGAACAGAGAGATAGGGGGAACAAAGAGAGTAGGGGGAACAGAGAGAGGGGGAACAGAGAGTGGGGGAACAGAAAGAGAGGGGGAAACAGAGAGTGCAGGGAACATAGAGGGGGAACAGAGAGGGGGGAATCAGAGAGAGAGAAAGGGGAACGGGGGGAATAGAGAGAGAGAGGGGGAACAGAGAGAGAGGGGGAACAGAGAGAGATGGAGGAACGGGAGGAAGAGAGAAAGAGGGGGGAACAGAGATCGAGGGGGAACAGAGACTGAGGGGGAACAGAGAGAGAGGGGAACAGAGAGAGAGTGAGGAACACAGAGAGAGAGAGAGGGCAGTGGGGGGGGGCAACAGAGAGAGAGAGAGAGGGGGAACAGAGAGAGGGGGCAGGAACAGGAGGGGGCAACAGAGAGAGGGGGGGAACAGAGAGAGGGGGAACAGAGAGAGGGGGCAGGAACAGGAGGGGGCAACAGAGACAGAGGGGGGAACAGAGAGAGTGAGGAGGGACAGAGAGAGAGAGGGGGAACAGTGAGAGAGAGGGGGGGAACAGAGAGAGGGGGGACAGAGAGAGAGGGGAGAGAGGAACGGAGAAGATGAGGGTATTGTTTGGGATTTGTCAAACAGTAGGATTGGTCCTTCTGTCATCATGGAGACAGGATCGAACCCTTAACCAGGGTCAGGAACACAGATGATCTATCTGCGGTCACACTGCTGCTTGTGGGATCTTGCTGTGTGTTTCTAGCCTCGGGCCAATTGCTCTTTAGTGATTTCTTTGTATTTCGCTGTTGCTTGATGTTCTGCAATGCATTAATGATGCAGTAATTAAACTGACCCAGTATCGCAGGGTAAAGTGGGAGACTGGGGAAGGCAGAGAGCAGTGGGATCTTGCTGTGCTCTTGGTGTCGCTGCTGTATTTTATTTCAAATTGATTTTTATTTCCCTCTCAGTCTGTTCCCCCCGCCCCGAGGGGATTAGATCCAGGAGCTGAAATTCAGGACGGTGCAGAGACAGAGGGAATCAAATCATTTCTGCCCCGAGGAACCATCAGCCCAGAGCCAGAACCAGAGAGAGAGAGGGAGTGAGACAGCGAGAGGGAGACAGAGACAGCAAGGGAGAGAGAGAAAAACAGCTAGGGAGAGAGACAGAGACAGTCAGGGAGAGAGAGAGAGAGAGAGACAGCGAGGGACAGAGACAGAGAGTTTGATTCTGGGAACCACACATAGAGTTGGGAAATCCCGACAGATCCTCAGCAAATATCCCCCTCTCTTCCCAGCCCAGTGTGTGTCAGGAGGGGCGGCAGTCAGACTCTTAGACGCTAGTGTGGGACCTTCCCCAGTTAATGATTTAATTGTCCACCACCCGTCACAACCCAATGTGGAATGGCTGTGTAGGATTACTTATCCCTGCCGATTGCAAGTTGATTTCCCACAATCGATCAACCCTTTGTTGTGATATTAGTAAATTAATTCCTTGTTTTGAGTATGTTTGGTATTTCTCTGTGGTAGCCCTCCTACACTTCACATTTTACCTGATTTGATAATGCCAACACAACCAGTTCTTCTGTAACATGATGATTGCATTAGTCATAGAGATGCACAGCACAGAATCAGACCCTTCGCTCCAACTCGTCCATGTCAACCAGATACTCTACCTAACCTAGTCCCATTTGCCAGTGCCTTGCCCTTAGCCCTCTAAACCCTTCCTATTGATGTAGCCATCCAGATGCCTTTTAAAAGCTGTGATTGTACCAGCCTCCACCACTGCCTCTGGCAGCTCATTCTATGCACACACCACACTCTACGTAAAAAAAGTTGCTCCTGAGGTCCCTTTTAAGTCTCTCCCCTCTCATCCAGAACCTACGCCCTTTACGTTTGAACTCCCCCACCCCTGGGCAAAGGCTTTGTCTGTTTATCCTATCCATGACTCTCATGATTTTATAAAACTCTAAAAGGTCTCCCCCCACCTCTGATGCTCCAGGGAAAACAGCCCCAGCCTATTCAGTCTCGCCCTATAGCTCAAATCATCCAACCCTGACAACATCCCTGTAAATCTTTTCTGACCCCTTTCAAGATTCACAACATCCTCCCGATAGGAGGGAGACCAGAATTGCACACAATATTCCTAAAGTGGCCGAACCAATGTCATGTACAGCCGCAACATGACCTCCCAACTCCTACACTTGATGCTGTGACCAATAAAGGAAAGCATACCAAGCGCCTTCTTCACTATCCTATCTACCTGCGACTCCACTTTCAAGGAGCTATAAACCTGCACTCCATTCATGTGCAACTCCATGTTACAGTAAAATCACGCTTCAGGAACAGCACTTAACGTGTTGGGGCCAATCATGTTGCAGCCAACACACATTTTCAAAGTTCACATTGTCAAAAGTGTCCCCAATTCTTCAATCGTGTTACAGCAAATTCACGTTGATGAAACACACATTATAACAGAATGACCTGCAATTGGCTCCTGAGGGATTCGAGGTTAAAATAAATCGATTGAAATTCTGGACAAAAAGAACAAACAATCTGAAGAAATGGTGGTAAGGAATTGATAAGAGTTTTATGCACCAGCGATATCGATGTGTAATGTTCATATTAATATCAAAATCTCTCCACAGTTTCAAGATAAGATCCTCAAAACTTGAAACAAACACAATAAGCATTACAGAAACTCAACAGGTCTGGCAGCATGTGTGGAGAGAGAAACACCGTTAACACTGAGTCTAATGTGACTCATCTTCACGACATCAAAAACTGACCAATTTGACAACCTTGTGAGGTTTACAAGGGATTTGGGATCCACAGTGTCACTAACATCTGTTCTCTCAAATAAGTTTTCTTTGTAATAAGTTAATTAAACTTTGCTGAATAAAGTAATCTCAAAGATTTTGTCTTCTAGGGGATTAATGTAGGAGCAGGGAGATTTGTGAGAGCTGCTCAGGAGGGTTGGAACGAGTAGTTTTGGGTAGGATCCAGGGGATTAGTGAGGAAAGAGATCACTCTGAGACTGAGTTACAACTCACACAACACCAGGTTATAGTCCAACAGGTTTATTTGGAAGCACTAGCTTTCGGAGCACTGCTCCTTCATCAGGTGGTTGTGGAGTACACAATTGTAAACACAGAATTTATAGCAAAAGATTACAGTGTGATGTAACTGAGATTATATATTGGAAAATATCTTGATTGTTAATTCTCTCATCTGTTGGAATGACCATGATAGTTTCACTTGTTTCATATGTAAATCACAAAACTCTTTTTAAAAGTTACATTCTCAGGTTAACTGTAACAATTGGTGTCAGGCCAGATAAGATGTTGTAGGTGTTAGCCCCCTGTGTTCTGTTGTCTGTGCCAGAATATTTCGACTGATTCTAATAAAAAAAATGAGTTAACAGAGTCTTTCATGGATTCATGCAGTTTTTGAGCAAAGTACAATGTAACTCTGCAAATACGATTCACCCCACAAATATATATGTGTATATGTGGGTTTGTGTGTGTGTGTGTGTCTGTGTGTGTGTGTGTGTGTTTGTGTGTGTGTGTGTGTGTGTGTGTGTGTGTGTCTGCGGTGGGGTCTCTTGAGAGTCTCTGAGAGACGGTGTATATATGTGTGTGAGTGTAAGGAGTCTAAGTCTATGAGAGGGTGCATGTGTCACTTCAGGTGTGTGTGTGTGTGTGTGTGTGTGTGTGTGTGTGTGTGTGTGTGTGTGTGTGTGTGTGTGTGTGTGTGTGTGTGTGTGTGTGTGTGTGTGTGTAGTACAGTGGTGATCACCTGTAATGTGACCTGAACCCAAGGTCCCAGTTGAGGCCCTCCCTATGGGAACCGAACTTCACTATCAGCTCTGCTTGGCCACTTTTCGCTGCTGCCTGTCCCGAAGTCCGCCTTGGAGGATGTTCACCTGAAGGTTCAAGGTCAATGTCCTGGATCACTGACGTGTTCTCCAACTGGGAGGGAACACTCCTGTCTGTTGATTGTTGTGTGGTACCCATTCATCCGTTGCCGTAGCCTCTGCTCGGTCTCCCCAATGTACCATGCCTCGGGGCATCCCTGCCTGCAGTGTATAAGATAGACAACGTTGACTGAGTCACATGAGTACCTGCCACATACATAGTGGGAGGTGTCCCACGCGTAATGATGGTATCCATGTCCACACTCTGACACGTCTTGCAGCACTGACCGTGACAGGGTGGTATGGAGTTGTCCTGAAAGCTGGGCAGTTTGCTACAAACAATGATCTGTTTGAGGTTTGGCGGTTGTTTAAAGGTGAGAAGTGGAGGTGTAGGGAAGGTCTTGGTGAGGTGCTCATCCTCATTGATAATGTGTTGCAGGTCGCGAAGAACATGGTGTAGTTTTTCGGTTCCTGGGAAGTACTGGACAACGAAGGGTACCCTGTCGGTTGCAGCACGTGTCTATCTCCTGAGGAGATCATTACGGTACACATGTGACTCAGCCAACGTTGTCTATCTTATACACTGCAGGCAGGGATGTCCTGAGGCATGGTACATTGGGGAAACCGAGTAGAGTCTATGGCAATGGATGAATGGGCACCGCACAACAATCAACAGACAGGAGTGTTCCCTCCCAGTTGAGGAACACTTCAGTGTCCAGGACATTCGACCTTGGACCTTCGGGTGACCATCCTTGAAGTTGGACTTTGGGACAGGCAGCAGGGAAAAGTGGTCAATAGGTAAGTTCTGTTCCCATGGGGTGGGCCTCAACCGGGACCTTGGGTTCATGTCACACTCCGGGTGACCACCATGGCACAGTATACACACACACACACACACACACACACACACACACACACACACACACACACACACACACACACACACACACACACACACACACTCCCAAACTCTCACAAACAACCTCTCACAGACTTAGACGCCTTTACATTCACACACACACATATACACTCTCTCTCACAGACATTCACAAACTCCCACACCAGACGCACACACATACATATACATTTGTGGGGTGAAGTTGAATTTGCAGAGTTATGTTGTACTTTGCTCAAAACCTGAATAAATCCATCTCTGTTAACTCATTTTTTAGATTAGATTCAGTCGAAATCTTATGGCACAGACAACAGAACATAGGGGGCTAACACCTCCAACATCTTCTCTGGCCTGACTCCAATTGTTACAGTTAACCTGAGAATGTAACTTTTAAAAAGGGTTTTGTGAATTACATATGAACCAAGTGAAACTATCATGGTCATTCCAACAGATGAGAGACTTAACAATCAAGATATTTTCCAATGTATAATGTCAGTTACATCACACTGTAAGCTTTTACTATAAATTCTGTGTGTTACAATTGTGTACTCCACAACCACCTGATGAAGGAGCAGCGCTCCGAAAGCTAGTGCTTCCAATTAAACCTGTTGGACTATAACCTGGTGTTGTGTGATTTTTAACTTTGTACACCCCAGTCCAACACCAGCATCTCCAAATCAATCTGAGACTGGGACAGTTGGGAAAAGGAGTGAGACAAACAGTCAGGGCAGGCAGGACAAAAACAGAGAACAAGGTAGGATTGATAAATTAAACTGCATTTATTTCAATGCAAGAAGCCTAATTGGGAAGGCAGATGAATTGAGAGCATGGTTAGGGATATGGTACTGGGGCATCATAGCAATTACAGAGACGTGGCTCAGGGACAGACAGGCCTGGCAGCTTAATGTTCCAGGATACAAATGCTGTAGGAAGGATACAAAAGGGGGTGGAGAGGAGGGGGAGCAGTGTTTCTGATAAGGGTTAGCATTATGGCTGTACTGAGGGAGGATATTCCTGGGAATGCATCCAAGGAAGTTATTTGGGTGGAACCGAGAAATAGGAAAGGGATGATGACCTTCTTGGGATTATATTCTCGAACACCCCAAGAGGCAGCAGGAAATTGCGAAGCAAATCTTTAAGGAGATCTCAGTCATGTGTAAGAAAAATAGGATGGTAATTTCCAAACATAGACCTGGACTGCCATCGTTTTCAGGGTTTAGTGTACAAGAAAATGTTGTGATTCAGCATCTGGATGTACCGACAAGAGAAGCTACAAAACGTGACCTCCCCTTGGGAAATAAGGCAGGGCAGGTGACTGAGGTGTCAGTGGGGGAGTACTTCGGGGCCAGTGACTGTAAATCTATTAGTTTTAAAATAAATTAGTGATGGAAAAGGATAGACCGCATCTAAAAGTTGAAGCTCAAAATTGGACGAAGGCCAAATTGAACGGTATTAGGCAAGAACATTCAAAAGTTGAGTGGGGATAGATGTTCAAAGGGAAAGGGAAGGTTGGAAAATGAGAAGCCTTCAGAAATGTGATTTTGAGAGTCCAGAGACAACATATTCCTGTTCGGGTGAGAGGCAAGGCTGGGAGGTGTAGGGAATGATGGGTGATGAGAGAAATTGAGGCTTTGGTATAGAAAAAGAAGGAAACGTGTCCAGGGTCGACAGCAGAGATTGAGTCAATTGTAAAAGAGTATAAAGGCAGTAGGAGCATACTTAAGAGGGAAATCAGGAGGGCAAAAAGGGGACATGAGATAGCTGTGGCAAACAGGGTTAAGGAGAATCCAAAGAGATTTTATGACTATATGAAGGACAAAAGGATAACAAGGGAGAGAACAGTGTCCCATCAAGATCAGCAAGAGAGCCCACGTGTGGAACTGCAGGAGATGGGGGAAGATATTAAATGAGTATTCTGCATCAGGCATTGGTTAGACCACTTTTGGAATATTGCGTGCAATTCTGGTCTCCTTCCTATCAGAAGGATGTTGTGAAACTTGCAAGGGTTCAGAAAAGATTCACAAAGATGTTGCCAGGGATGGAGGATTTGAGCTATAGGAGAGGCTGAATAGGCTCGGGCTGTTTTCTCTGGAGCATCGAAGGCTGAGGGGTGACCTGATCGAGGTTTATATAATCATGAGGGGCATGGATAGGATAAATAGACAATGTCTCTTCCCTGGGGTGGGGGAGTCCAGAACAAGAGGAGCATAGGTTTAGGGTGAGAGGGGAAAGATTTAAAAGAGACCTAAAGGGCAACGTTTTCCCACAGAGGGTAGTACGTGTGTGGAATGAGCTGCCAGAGGAAGTGGTGGAGGCTGGTACAATTACAACATTTAAAAGGCATCTGGATGGGTATATGAACAGGTTTGGAGGGATATGGGCCGGGTGCTGGCAGGTGTACATCTCTCTGACTCGATGACTCTACTTGGCATCAGCCTTCCCAGTAGAACACCACTGTGTACACCAGCCCCTCTTCCCTGCATTAGACCCAGAGCTTTGACATTTCAACTGCTCCTCCAAGTGCTTTTTAAAGATTATGAGATCAATACCCTCTCTGGTAGTACATTCCAGATTCCAACCACCCTCTGGGTGATAGTGCCCCTCAAATCCCCTCGCACCCTCCTGCATTTCACCTTAAAATGAGCCCTCCCCCCCGCCCCCGTTATTGACCCTGTGATTAAGGGGAACTATTGCTTTGTATCCAGGCTGTCCGTGCCCCTCGTACTCTTATACACCTCTGTCAGGTCCCCCCTCAATCCTCCCTGCTCCAAAGAAAACAGCCCAAACTTAGCCAGCCTCTCTCCATCGCTGAACTGTTCCATGCCAGCCAACATCCTGGGCAATCTCCTCTGTACCCCATCTGGTGCAATCACAACTACATCCAAATGGCGGCATGGTGGCTCAGCGGTTGGCATTGCTGGTTCCCAGCACCAGGGACCTGGGTTCAATTCCTTGCCTTCCCACAGAGTTCTCGAGCCCATCTGATCAGGTCGTGGGGGTTTACCCACTTTTATGCATTTTAAGACACCCAAGGCAAACACAAGTAACAGATAAATCACATGAAGAAACAACCCCCACAATGCCTCAGGAAGGAGACGTTGTCAAGACAGATCGCACGGGTTTCTTGGTGAAGCCCTTCCCCACGCCACAGCTCCCTTCAGATGGCAGTGACACTGTGGAACCCCAAATCCCTTGTAAACTTCAAAGGTTTGTCAAATTGGTCAGTTTTTGATGTCGTGAAGATGAGTCACATTAGACTCAATGTTAATGGTGTTTCTCTCTCCACACATGCTGCCAGACCTGCTGAGTTTCTGCAATGCTTACTGTGTTTTTTTCAAGTTTTGATGATCTGATCTTGAAACTGTGGAGCGAATTAGATATTAATATGAACATTACACATGTATATTGATGATGCATCAAACTCTTATCAATTCCAAACCACCATTTCTTGGCAGTATGCCTAATGGAACCATCGCGTGATAGAAGAACTGACTGTGTTGGCGTTATCAAATCTGGTCAAGTGAGCAGTGTAGGAGGGCTACCATGGAACAACACCAAACTTTCCCCAAACGAGGAGTTAATTTATTAATGTCACAATACAGGGTTGCTCAACGGTAGGAGGTCAACTTGCAATAGGCAGGGTTAATTAATCCTTCACAGTCGTTCCACATTCCATTGTGACTGGTGGTGGGCAATTAAATCATTGAATGGAGGGCGTCATTACTCCAACCTCACTGACTGGAGGATCCCAACCCATCAGGTCCAAAAGATCAGGCTGAAGCATCTGCAGCATCTTCAGCCAGAAGTGCCAAGTGGGTGATCCATCTCGGTCTCCCCAATGAGATTCCCAGCATCATGAACATCAGCCATTAGCCAATTCGATTCAGTCCATGTGACGTCAATGAATGACTGAAGGCACAGGATGTTACAATGGTCATGGACTCATCTAACATGTCTGCAACAGCACTGGGACAAGATGCAATGCAATACCAAAGCAAGAGTCCTGTGGAAAAACCTTCCCAACCCATGACCGAGACAGTCAGGAGAAGCAAAAGAATTGGCATTCAATAAGCTATCAGCTCGACTCCAAGACACTCAACACACTGACTTGGAACCATACCACCATTCACACAGTCATGGAGTTGGACAGCACGGAAACAGATCCTTTGCTGCAACTCTTCCATCCCGACCAGATGTCCTAATTTAATGTAATCCCATTTCCCAGCATTTGGACCATATCTCTCTAAACTCTTCCTCTTCATGGACCCACCCTTTTAAATGCTCCAATTGCACCAGCCTCCAACTCCCCCTCTGGCAGCTCATTCTACATACACATGGTAAAGCTGCCCCTTGAGTCCCTTTCAAATCTTTCCCCTCTCACCTTAAAGCTTTGCCATTTGGTTTTGGACTCCCCTAACCTGGGAAAAAGATCTTGGCTCCTCACCCAGATCATGTCCCACATGATTTTATAAACTTTAACATCACCCCTCAGCCTCCGATGCTCCAAAGAAAGCAGCCCCAGCCTGTTCAGCCTCTCCCTGTAGCTCAAAGCCTCCAGCCCTGGCAACATCCTTGTGAGTAGTTTCTGCATCCTTTCAAGTGTAATGACATCTTTCTGAAAGCAGGGACACTAGATTAATGGCAGTATTATAAAAATGGCCAAAGCAATGTCCTGTACTGTCAGAGTATGACATCACAACTCCTATACTCAATGCACTGACCTTTCAAACACCTTCTTCACCGCCCTGTCTATCTGCGACTCCACCTTCAATGAACTATGACCTTGTACCCCAAGGTCTCTCTTTCAGCAACACTGGCAGGGCCCTATCCTCCCTCTTGGATTTGTATCAGGAAACATTAAGCTGCCAGTCCTGTCCATCCCTGAACCATGTCTCCGTCATCGTTATGATATCTCAGCCCCATGTTCCGAACCATGCCCTGCGTTCATCCACCTTCCCTGTTAGTCCCCTTACATTGAAATAATGTTTGTCCTCCAATTTCCTGACACTATCATTGGGTTAACTCTCTGACATTTGTGTACAAGATCAGCTGAACCCCCTAGATATTTATTTCAGATTTTCTCACCACTTTAGACAGAAGCGTTTTGATATTTCTATTCTTCCTGCAGATCTGAACCTGCCCTCCCTCAGGGACAAAACTTCCCTGGGTCTGAATGTCTTAAAATGAGGAATTTGCAACAGCAACAGTATGTGATGGATGGCAGTTATAGGAAGGGGGGAAAGTCTCAGATACAGTCACATAGATGGGTTAACTGCAGGAAAGGTAAGAGAGGTAGGCACCTAGTTCAGGAGTCTTTTGTGGATATACCCATTTCAAACAGGTTTGCTGGTTGGAAAATGTAGGGGGTGATGGATTCTCAGGGGAACGTAGCACAAACAGCCAAGTTTCTGGTGTTGTGACTGGCTCTAATGCAATGAGGGTTACGTCGGGTTCCAAGAGATCAGTTGTGTTCGGGGATTCTGTCGTCCGAAGTACAGACAGACATTTCTGTGGCCAACAGCGAGAAAGCAAATGGTGTGTTGCTTCCCTGTATCCAGTATCAAGGATGACTCAGAGAGCGCGTAGAATGTTCTCACAGGAGAGAGGGGCCAGCAGGATGTGGATGTACCTACTCTTGGAAAATAAGGTAGGGCTGATGACTGAGTGTCAGTGGGGGAGCACTTTGGGGCCAGCAACCATAATTCTATTAGATTTAAAATAGTGATGGAAAAGGATAGACCAGATCTAAAAGTTGAAGTTCTAAATTGCAGAACGGCCAATTTTGGCGGTATTAGGCAAGAACTTTCGAAAGCTGTTTGGGGGCAGATGTACGCAGGTAAACGGACTGCTGGAAAATGGGAAGCCTTCAGAAATGAGGTATCGAGAATCCAGAGAAAGTATATTCCTGTTATGGTGAATGGAAAGGCTGGTGGTTATAGGGAATACTGGATGACTGAAGAAATTTAGGGTTTTGTTCAGAAAAAGAAGGAAGCATATGTCAGGTACAGACAGGATAGATCGAGTGAATCCTTAGAAGAGTATAAAGGCAGTAGGAGTATACTGAAGAGGGAAATCAGGAGGGCAAAAAGGGGACATGAGATAGCTTTGGCAAACAGAATTAAGGAGAATGCTAAGAGTTTTTACAAATACATTAAGGACAAAAGGGTAACTAGGGAGAGAATAGGGCCCCACAAAGATCAGCAAGGTGGCCTTTGTTTGGAGACGCAGAAAATGGGGGAGATACTAAATGAGAACTTTGCATCAGTGTTTACTGTGGAAAAGGATATGGAAGACATAGAATGTAGGGAATTGGATGGTGACATCTTGCAAAATGTCCAGATTACAGAGGAGGAAGTGCTGGATATCTTGAAACAGGTAAAGGTGAATAAATCCCCAGGACCTTATCAGGTGTATCCGAGAACTCTGTCGGAAGCTAGAGAAGTGATTGCTGGGCCTCTTGCTGAGATATTTGTATCATCGATATACACAGGTGAGGTGCCGGAAGACTGGAGGTTGGCAAACGTGGTGCCACTGTTTAAGAAGGGTGGTAAGGACAAGCCAGCGAACTACACACCAGTGAGCCTGACCTCGGTGGTGGGAACGTTGTTGGAGGGAATCCTGAGGGACAGGATGTACATGTATTTGGAAAGGCAAGGACTGATTAAGATCGTCAACATGGCTTGGTGTGTGGGAAATCATGTCTCACAAACTTGATTGTGTTTTTTGAAGAAGTAGCAAAGAGGCTTGATGAGGGCAGTGCGGTGGATGTGATCTGTATGGATTTCAGTAAGGCATTCGACAAGGTTCCCCATGGGAGACTGATTAGCAAGGTTAGATCTCATGGAATACAGGGAGAGCTAGCCATTTGGAGACAGAATTGGCTCAAAGGCAGAAGACAGAGGGTGGTGGTGGAGGGTTGTTTTTCAGACTGGAGGCCTGTGACCAGTGGAGCGCCACAGGGATCGGTGCTGGGTCCTCTACTTTTTGTCATTTAAATAAATGACTTGGATGCGAACATGAGAGGTACAGTTAGTAAGTTTGCAGATGACACCAAAATTGGAGGTGTAGTGGACAGTGAATAGGGTTACCTCAGATTACAACAGGATCATGACCAGATGGGCCAATGGACTGAGAAGTGGCAGATGGTGTTTAATTCAGATAAATGCAAGGTGCTGCATTTTGGGAAAGCAAATCTTAGCAGGACTTATACACTGAATGGGAAAGTTGTAAAGAATGCTGCTGAACAAAGAGACCTTGGAGTGCAGGTTCATAGCTCATGGCAAATGGAGTCGCAGGTAGATAGGATAGTGAAGAAGGCGTTTGGTACGATTTCTTTTATTGGTCAGAGTATTGAGTACAGGAGTTGGGAGGTCATGTTTCGGCTGTACATGTTATACCATTGTTGGAATATTGCGTGCAATTCAACTCTCCTCCCTATTGGAAAGATGTTGTAAAACTTGAAACGGTTCAGAAAAGATTTACAAGGATGTTGCCAGGGTTGGAGGATTTGAGCTATGGGAAGAGGGTGAATCGGCTGGGGCTTTTTTCTCTGGAGCGTTGGAGGCTGGAGGGGTGACCTTATAGAGGTTTATAAAATCATGAGGAGCATGGATAAGATAAATAGACAGAGTATTTTCCCTCGTGTGGTGTAGTCCAAAACTCGAGGGCATAGGTGAGAGGGGAAAGACATCAAAGAGACCTAAGGGGCAACATTTCCATCCAGAGGGTGGCACGTGAATGGAATGAATGCTAGAGGAAGTGGTGGAGGCTGGTACAATTGCAACATTTAAGAGGCATTTGGACGGATATATGAATAGGAAGGGTTTGGAGGAATATGGGCCAGGTACTGGCAGGTGGGACTAGATTGGGATGGGACATCTGGTCGGCATGGATGGGTTGGACAGAAGGGTCTGTTTCCGTGCTGTATACTCAATGACTCTATTATGTATGAGACATGTGCTGAGAGAGAGGGAGATGGTGATATCGTACATGGGAAGGAGAAAGAAATTGTGAGATTTTACATGAGAGTGAGAAAAACAGTGAGATCTTGCATGAGACAGAGATAGAAAGAGAGTTTATACGTGAGAGATTCACCTTCCCTGACAGTGTGGGGCTCCTGTATCACACACCAGAATGAAATCAGACGCTGTGTTTAGGAGCAGGACATGGCCGGTGGAATTCAAACATCTGTTCATTAGGATCAGAACCAGGAATCCAGCAGAGAATGACAACAGAACAGAGAGAATCAAACAAAGAACTTGGTGTTGAATTAGTGGAAGTGTAGAGTAGAGAATGTAGAGTCAGTGATGGACTGAACCTGTTGTACCACGGTTGAGAGTTCAGGACTGTGTCTTTGTATCTGTGCGTGGGGGTGTGTGATGGAGACAGTTTAGACTTAGCTTACTCTGAACCACTGCTTGGGGAATGCCTATCCTTCAGCTATTTGACTGCAACATCATAGAGAGCTCTCCCCACGCTGTACCTGTTCTGGGAGGCATTAATGCAGACAGTGTCGAGACAGCTTTACTCTGTATCTCCCCTCATTTAACAGGACATAACATTGGAATGTGCAGATGATACACAAATTGCCAATGGAGTATTCAGGGAATAGCAGTAGACCTTCGGAGGATCCAAGCAGGTGCTGTTTGCTGTCATTGGGAAGGTGTCTGAGGATGGAAGTGGTCCACAGGATTGCTGATGTCATCTCAGTAAAACACTCACAGAGAGACCTCCTTCCTGTTGTTGGCCAATGAATATAAAGCACAGAATTCCAGTGAAATAGGCCTGTGAGGGCTGAGGGCTTTCTCTGTTTGTCATAAAGAGCAAAATGGTCACCCAATGTCCTTGGGGGAAGAGGCCTGGCCTGGATTTAACCCAAATCACAGCCTGACACTGCAACCCCACAAAGTAACTGAGGGATGGACATTTATAAATCACATTCCATGCCTTCAGTGTCATCTCAAACTGGGTTCGAGGGAATGGAGCAGTTTGTAGTGTCCTCAGTGTGTGATTGAGGGAATAGGGAAACTAATTTCTGAGGCAGATAGCGAGAGAGTTACAGACACAGATACAGAGCCAGACACACACAGAGGCAGGATGGGAGTGTCCTGGAGATGTTTCAGAGCTCACTCTGAGACAGACACAAGCTGTACACTAGCAGATATAGAACATAGAACATAGAAGGATACAGCGCAGTACAGGCCCTTCGGCCCTCGATGTTGCGCCGACCGAGTCCTACCTAACCTATACTAGCCCAATAACTTCCAAATGCCTATCCAATGCCCGCTTAAATGAACATAAAGAAGGAGAGTTCACCACTGATACGGGCAGGGCATTCCATGAACTCACAACCCGCTGTGTGAAGAATCTACCCCTAACATCTGTCCTATACCTACCACCCCTTAATTTAAAGCTATGTCCCCTAGTAACACCTGACTCCATTAGCAGTAAAAGGTTCTTAGTATCTACCCTATCTAAACCCCTAATCATCTTATACACTTCTATCAGATCTCCCCTAAACCTTCTCTTCTCCAATGAGAACAGCCCCAAGTGCCTCAGCCTTTCCTCATACGATCTTCCTACCATTCCAGGCAACATCCTGGTAAACCTCCTCTGCACTCGTTCTAAAGCTTCCACATCCTTCCTATAGTATGGCGACCAAAACTGCACACAATACTCCAGATGAGGCCTCACCAGAGTCTTATACAACTGCAACATGACCTCAGGACTCCGGAACTCAATTCCTCTGCCAATAAAGCCCAGTACACCATATGCCTTCCTCACAGCACTATTTACCTGGGTGGCAACTTTCAGAGATCTGTGTACATAGACACCAAGATCCCTCTGCTCATCCACACTACCAAGTAGCCTACCATTAGCCCAGTAATCCATCATCTTGTTATTCCTACCAAAGTGAACGACTTCGCACTTAGCTACATTGAATTCCATTTGCCACATTTCCGCCCAGCTCTGCAACTTATCTATATCCCGCTGTAACCTACCACTTCCTTCCTCACTATCCACAACTCCACCGACTTTTGTGTCATCCGCAAACTTGCTTACCCAGCTTTCAAGTCCTTCCTCTAGATCATTTATAAAGATAACAAAAAGCAATGGTCCCAAAACAGATCCTTGTGGTACACCGCTAGTAACTGCGCTCCAAGATGAACATAATCCATCAACTACTACCCTCTGTCTCCTTCCAGCCAGCCAATTCCTAATCCAAACCTCTAATGTATCCTCAATGCCATACCTCCGAAGTTTTAGCATTAGCCTACCATGGGGAACCTTATCGAACGCCTTACTAAAATCCATATACACAACATCTACTGCTTTACCCTCATCCACTTCCTTAGTCACCTTCTCAAAGAACTCAATAAGGTTTGTGAGGCACGACCTGCCCTTCACAAAACCATGCTGGCTATCTCTGATCACGTTATTCCTACCCAGATGTTCATAAATCTTATCCCTTACCATTCTCTCTAAGACTTTGCCCACCACTGAAGTCAGACTCACTGGCCTATAGTTACTAGGGCTATCCCTACTCCCTTTCTTGAACAATGGGACCACATTCGCTATCCTCCAGTCCTCTGGTACTATTCCCGTTGACAATGACGACATAAAAATCCAGGCCAATGGCTCTGCTATCTCCTCCCTAGCTTCCCATAGGATCCTGGGGTAAATGCCATCAGGCCCAGGAGACTTATCTATATTCATCCTTTCCAATATTCCCAAAACCTCTTCCCTGCATATTTCCAGGGCATCCATTCTAATTATTTGTGATTCCATATTCACATCAGCAACAGTGTCCTGTTCCTGAGTGAATACTGATGAAAAGTACTGATTTAATGTCTCTCCAATCTCCTCCGCCTCCACACACAACTTCCCGCTACTATCCTTGACTGGACCGATACCTACCCTAGTCATCCTTTTATTCTTGACATACCTATAGAAAGCCTTTGGGTTTTCCCTAATCCTACCAGCTAAAGACTTTTCATGTCCCCTTCTCGCTTTTCTTAGCTCCCTCTTTAGCTCCTTCCTGGCTACCTTATAACTCTCAATCGCCCCTACTGAACCTTCACGCCTCATCTTTACATATGCCGCCTTCTTCCCTTTCACAAGGGACTCCAATTCCTTACTAAACCACGGCTGCCTCACAAGGCCCTTTACACCATGCCTGACTGGTACATACCTATCGAGGACACGCAGTAGCTGCTCCTTGAACAATCCCCACATCTCATTAGTGTTCTTCTCTTGAAGCCTGTTTTTCCAATCCACACAACCTAAGTCATGCCTCACTGCATCATAATTTCCCTGCCCCCAGCTATAGCTCTTGCCCTGCGGCGCACGATTATCCCTCTCCATCACTAAAGTAAAAGTCACCGAGTTGTGGTCACTGTCCCCGAAGTGCTCACCTACCTCCAAGTCTAACACCTGGCCTGGTTCATTACCTAGAACCAAATCCAATGGTAGTGAATTATTCGCTGGGACCCACAGTGCGCTGGACACAGTCTCTGTGAATGACTGAGATGATGGGATCCCGTGTTCCAGTTACTGATAATACAAAGTGATGTGGGACAGTAAAGGCGGACACAGAAAGGCTGGGAAGGGAGTTGGGGTAAAAAATGAGGTCTGCAGATGCTGGAGATCACAGCTGAAAATGTGTTGCTGGTTAAAGCACAGCAGGTTAGGCAGCATCCAAGGAATAGGAAATTCGACGTTTCGGGCATAAGCCCTTCATCAGGAATGAGGAGAGTGTGCCAAGCAGGACCTGGGGGGTGCAGTGAGAGAGAGACTCACTGAAATCCTTGCAGAGGGAGGAAGAGAGCTTCTTCAAGGAAGGCATCCTTGCAAGAGGATTCACAGTAGGTTAAAATCTCTCCTCATTCCTGATGAAGGGCTTATGTCCGAAACGTCGAATTTCCTATTCCTTGGATGCTGCCTAACCTGCTGTGCTTTAACCAGCAACACATTTTCAGCTGGGAAGGGAGTTGGACAGGTTCAGTGAGTGAGTGAGTAAGACACAGTCTTTGCAGTATCACAGAGAGAAATGGGAGGCTTTGTTCCTTCATTTTAACCTTGAAACTGTTTCAGAGTATTGTTGGAGTTTTAGACATTGATTCTAATCCTAGACCCAGAGGCAGCAAAACACCTTTCTCTTTCTCTATCCCAGCAGTTGTCATTATTGTCTCAAAAACATCTATTCCCTCTGATCCTGGTAAATCCCAGGGAGACAATCCTGCGTATCGTTCACTTCTCTCCCTCCCCAGTGACCCCTTCCTGTCCAGTTATCATTCTGGGGAATCTATACTGCACTCAGATACACACACACTCCCCAACTCCCCACCCTTTCTTGCCTCTCCCTATTTGTAAAGTCAATGTCAGTGCTGGGCTAACATGAAATGGCTGCCAACATATCTAAGATGGCAGACACCTTCAGAATCCTTTGTGCTGGCTTTGTAGATTAAAACAGCCCCTCACAGTTTGTCCATGATCATTTCTCAGCCTCCTACAGTGAGGTGGGAAGTGATGGTGTTTGGGTGTTAGCCTGCAGAGAGACAATCCAGACTAAATGGGACAATGTTAACCTTGGGGGGGTGGGCCGGAGCAGAGAAGGTTTCAGTGATGGCTCTGGAATCCTGTCAGCACAGGAGAGGGGAAAATGTCTCAAAAGCATTTTTCAAATTTGGCGACACCATCACATTGGCTTTCTGTGATTTGTGAATAAGGATCTGGAAAATATTGCTGAATATTTATTAAGTCCTGGAGTAAAGTCATATTGGACCTAATAATGCAGGACCCTGGTGGTACACACACACACACACACACACACACACACACACACACACACACACAGTCACAGTCACAGATATGCTCACACAGTTACACAGGAACATGGAATGACCAAGTACACTGGGACTTTCAAATATTAAAGCTCCATTAAACCATTAAAGAATCCCTGGATGTCAGATTGAACAGAATGTGTGTGAGCGTGTGACAGAAAGAGAGTGCGTGCATGTGAGAGAGGGGAGTGTGTGTGAATGGGACAGAGAATGAGTGTGTGTGCATGAGGAACATTGTGTGCAAGCGTGAGAGAGAGATGGAGAGTGTGTGTCAGTTTGAGAGTGTGTGTGTGTGCGAGCACGAGAGAGTGCATGAACACAAGAGAGAATGTGTGTATGTGAGAGAGAGTGCCTAAACGCATGAGAGAGAGTGTGCCAACATAAGAGAGAGTCTGCGCAAACGCAAGAGAGAAAGAGAGAGAATGTGAGGAGAAAGTGTGGGCAAACACGAGTGAGACAGTGCGCGAATGTGAGAGAGACATTGTGCGGAAATGTGAGAGACAGAGTGTGCACAAACGTGAGCAAGGGAGAGTGCACACTAATGCAAGAGTGAGAGTGCACTCAAATGTGAGAGAGTGTGTGCACGAACGTGAATGTGTGTGAATGCAAGAGAGTGTGTGTGAACGCGAAAGTGTGTGTGCACGAACGCAAGAGTGTGCGTGAATGCGAGAGAGCAAGTGTGCATGGATGTGTGAGAGAGAGTGCACTAACCTGAGAGAGAGAGTGCGCGAACGCAAGAGATTGTGCGTGTTTGCGGGACAGTGTGTGTGAACACGAGAGCGCGAGAGTGTGCAAACACAAGAGATAGAGTGTGCACAAATGCATGAAAGTGTGTACAGAAACACAAGAGTGCACAAATGTGAGACAGAGATTGTCAAACGTGAGAGAGTGTGTGCAAATATGTGAGATACAGATTGCACAAAAGCATGAGAGAGAGTATGTACAGGAAGCAGCGAAAAAGAGTGCAAAGGTGCAAGAGGGAGAGTGGGTGAACATATGCAAAAGAGAGTGTGCGAACGCGAGAGAGAGGAAGAGTACACAAATGCGAGAGAGAGCATTTGCGTGAGTGCGAGAGAGACAGTATGTGTGAATGCAAGACAGAGTATGCGAATGTACAAGAAAGAGATTGCATAAACGCAAGAGAGAGACAGTGCATGAGAGAGAGTGTGTGTGTACACAAGAGAAAGTGTGAATCAAAGTGAAAGAGAGAGAATGTGTTCGGAATGCGAGAGAGGTAGTGTGCGTGAGCGAGAGAGTGAGCATGAAATCACGAGAGAGAGTGCGTGAACATGAGAGAACATGCAAGCACAAGAGCTAGCATGCGAATGTGAGTGTGTGTGCACGAACACGAAAGACTATATGTGTGTGAATGCGAGAGAGTGTGAGCAAACGTGAGAGAGAGTGCACGCGATCGTGAGAGAGTGTGTGTGTGACTGGGAGAAAGGGAATGTGCATGAACATGAGAGAGAGTATGTGTGAACGTGACGGAGTACGTGCAAGCGCGAGAGTGTGTGTGTGAGAATGCGCGAGCGTGAAAGTGTGTGCAAAAGAGAGAGCACATAAAAGTGAGAGAGATATGCGAGAGATATGTGAGTATGTGGGTATGCAAGAGGAAGAGACTTTGTGCGAACGTGTAAGAGTGTGCGTGAATGTGAGTTATATAGTGTGCATGAACATGAGTGAGACAGTGTGCATGTGTGTGAAAGAGATGTGCGTGTGTGCTAGAGGAAGAATGTGTATACATGTGAGTGTGCTTGTGAGAGAAAGTGTAGGTGTGCTAGAGAGAGTGAGCACATGCAGGAGAGATAGTGTGTGTGTGCATGCAAGAGAGAGAGTGTGTGAGTGAGAGACAGCGTGTTTCAGAGCGTGCGAGAGAACGTGTACCTGCATGAGCGAAAAAGACGGGATGCTTGCGAGAAAGCCTGCCCGAGAAAGGTTGTTTGTGTGTGTGAAAGCGAGTGTGTGTGTGTATGAGACGGTGTGTACATGTGTGCACTTTGTGTGTGTACCTGCAAGAGAAGGAGAGTGTGTTTGTGAGAGAGTGTGTGAGTGAGAGGGAGAGCATGCCCTTGTGAGACAGAGTGGGTGTGTGCTTACATGAGAGAGAGAGAATGTGTGCACGCAAGAGAGAGGGTGTGCATGAGAGGGAAAGACTGTATGGGCCTGCGTGTGAGAGAAATAGAGATTGCGTGTGTGAAAGAAAGAGTGTGTGCATGTGAGGCTGTGCATGCACAATAGAAAGAGTGTGTGTGTGTGTGTCTGTGTGTCTGTGTGTGTGTGTGTGTCTGTGTGTGTGGGCGTGTGTGTGTGAGCGTGTGTGTGTTAGAGTGTATGACAGACTTTGTGAGAGAAGGAATTTTGGAGAGAGAGCGTGTGTGCGCGCATGTGGTTTGTAGGGGGTAGTACAAGTGTCTGTGACAGAGTGCGTGTTTGTGTGTGTGTGTGCACGCGCATGTGTGTGTGTGCACGTGTGTGTGTGCACATGTGTGTATGAGTATAAAAGAGTATAGGTCTGTGAGAGGGTTTGTGTGTGTGTGGGAGTGTATGTGTGAGCGTATGTGAGAGAGTGTGTGTATGTGCAGGAATGTCTGTCTGTCTGTGAGTGTGCATGTGTGTGTGTGTGTGTGTGTGTCTGTGTGTGTGTGTGTGTGGGTGTGTGTATGTGTGTTAATGTTTCAGCCTCTGGGTAATTGCTGTCTTACAATTTGATTGTATTTCAATGTTGTGGTGACGTTACATAATGTATTAGGGTTGGTGGGTTGCGTTTCAACCTGGGATCTTGCTGTGTAATTTTGCATCAAAGTGCTCTCACTCCCCCCCCCCAACAAAACCAGTCTCATCTTTTCTCTCTTTTGTCCCGAGGGACTATTTTTTGGGAAAGCTGTAAAGTGAAGGTCCAAAATGACTGGGGCCAGGAAAGCCTTGGACACGAACAACCTCCAGAGGGGGAGCACAGGCCTGAGGCCTGAGGCCTGTTCACCAGGCTGCACCCCGTTGGGCCCAGGTGAGTTGTGGCTTGTTTATTACCCCAAGGTTTCATCTCCTCTGGGGGTAGGGAGTGTGGTGGGAAAGAGCCTGGTTTATAGGGGCCTCTGGTTAACTGTCAGATTGCGGCCCTGTCATTTTTGAAATGGGTTTGAAGCCTTGGGTTAAAATAACCGAGACTCGGGACCGTGACACATACAGGATAACCCCCAGGATCTGGGAGGCAGGACTCCCTCAGGAGGGAATTAAAACCCAAAATATCTTGTAAAAACTTGTCACAGTGTCAGAGGAAGATGGGTCATTGAGAGGGCAGGATGATAACATTCAACAGAGAGAGAAGGAGAGCGAGAGAGAGAATTGAAAAATGGAGAGAATGGGAGAAACACAAGGAGAGAGATGGAGAGGTCTTGTGAGATTGTGAAATAGCTGTAATTTTCAATTCTGGGCTGACTGGAAATATTTAAACTGAACCAGCATCACAGAGGGAAATAAAAACGATCAGATTATCGAGTTGCTGCAGAATTGTCACATGTGGGATCTTGTTGTGCATCAGTTGCCCTGAGGTCACCTTTGCAGGTAGTGAGTGTTTTAATCAGCTGACTCGTCAATTGAAAAGCTTTTCAACATGAAAATTGAACTCATCGCCCACCATGTTTGTGTTTGGATGTTGCTGAGAGATTGTCTGTGTCACTGACAGGGGAAAAACCCTGGGATCTTGCTGTGCCATCTCCCACCAAAAGATTTTCCTGCTTTGCCTTTCAACGAATGCTGCCTCTTACCTTCCAAAGGGAACTTTCCAGCCACTTGGAGAGAGAGAGAGTTTGAGACCAGGAAATCTTCGAACAAGAACTTTCTTCAGCGAGGGAACACAGTTCTGAGGCCTGTTTAACAGGCTGCACCCTGTGGGGGCCCAGGTGAGTTTTGTCTGCAGATTACCCTGTGATTTAATCCCCTCCCTGGGGGTGGACTGGCTTTTTACAGGGCCTCTGGTTAATTGGGTCCTGTCGGATTGCGGCCCGAGCAGTTTTAAATCAGGTTTGAAGCCTGGGCTGAAAGTAACTGGGACCTTGGGATTTAACACAAACACGTCAATCGCCAGCGAGTGTCTGACAGACAGAGGACTCCCACGGAAACAATTAAAAGCTTAAATGAGAAACTCTCTCCATAGACCCGTTCTAATGTCAGAGTAACGTGAGATGTGTATAGGCCATGGGCTTAAATGTGAAAATTGTAGAAATAAGGCACAGGTCGGCCATTTCTATTCAATTCACTGAGTATCTGGGAGTGAGTTTCTCTCTGTCTTTCTCTCTATGTCCCCTATAGTGAACCCTCTCTGTTTTCTTTTGTTGGACCTTTCAAACAAATACAGATTGGACAGACAGAGAGAGAGATGGATAGATTTAAGAGGGAGATGGCGATACACACAGAGAGACAGAGAGAAGGAGATGGTGACACATAGAGAGACAGAGGGAGATGGCAACAGAGATGGAGGGGGAGGGAAAGATGGCAACAGAGAGAGAGAGTGAGGTGCTGGGGGAAATGGTGACACAGGGAGAGATGGGGGAGGGTGAGATGGCGACATAGAGGAGGTCAAATGGTGACAGAGAGAAAGAGGTGGAGATAACAACACAGAGAGAGAGATGGGGAGATGGTGACAGAGAGAGAGAAAAGGAGATAATGACAGAAAGAGAGGAAGAGATGGTGACTCAGAGAGGGCGGAGATGGCAACACAAAGAGAGAAGGGGGGAGATGGTGACACAGAGAGAGAGAGAGAGAGAGGGAAATGGTGATACACAGAGAGTGAGGGAGATGGTGACAGAGAGTGAGAGAGGGAGATGGTGACACAGAGAGAGAGGGGGGAGATGGTGACACAAAGAAAGGGGGGGGGGATGGTGACACAGAGAGAGAGAAGGGGAGATGGTGAAACAGAGAGAGAGAGAGAGAGGGATATGGTGACAGAGAGAGAGTGGGAGAAGGTGACACACAGAGAGAGTGAGATGGTGACAGAGAGAGAGAAAGGGAGATGGTGACACAGAGAGAGAGAGGAAGGTGGTGAGACAGAGAGAGTGGGGAGAGGGGGAGATGTTGATACAGAGAGAGAGTGGGAGATGGTGACACAGAGAGAGGGGGGAGAGGGGGAGATGGTGACACAGAGAGAGGGGGAGATGGTAACACAGAGAGAGTGAGATGTTGATAGAGAAATAGAGGGAGATGGTGACACAGAGTGAGAGAGGGAGATGGTGACACAGAGAGAGAGGGTGATGGTGACGACTGACTTGACACCAACATTTTTTACAAACCCACCGACTCCCACAGCTACCTGGATTATACCTCTTCCCACCCTACCTCCTGCAAAAATGCCATCCCGTATTCCAATTCCTCCACCTCTGCCGTATCTGCTCCCAGGAGGACCAGTTCCATCACAGAACACACCAGATGGCCTCCTTCTTCATTGACTGCAATTTCCCTTCCCACGTGGTTAATGATGCCCTTCAACGCATCTCATCCATATCCTGCCGCCCACCCTCAAACCCCACCCCCTCCAATCGTAACAAGGACAGACCCCCCCGGTGCTCACCTTCCACCCTACCAACCTTCGCATAAAGCACATCACCCAACGACATTTCCGCCGCCTCCAAACGGACCCCACCTCCAGGGATATATTTCCCTCCCCCCCCCCTTTCTGCCTTCCTCAAAGACCGTTCCCTCCGTGACTACCTGGTCAGGTCCACGCCCCAAAAACCCACCCTCCCATCCTGGCACCTTCCCCTGTCACCGCAGGAATTGCAAACCCTGCGCCCACACCTCCTCCCTCACCTCCACCCAAGGCCCTAAAGGAGCCTTCCACATCCATCAACGTTTTACCTGTACATCCACCAATATCATTTATTGTATCCATTGCTCCCGATGCGGTCTCCTCTACATTGGGGAGACTGGATGCCACCTAACGGAGCGCTTTAGGGAACATCTCTGGGACACCCACACCAATCAACCCCACCGCCCTGTGGCCCAACATTTCAACTCCCCCTCCCACTCAGCCAAGAACATGGAGGTCCTGGGCCTCCTTCACCGCCGCTCCCTCACCACCCGACACCTGGAGGAAGAGCGCCTCATCTTCCGCCTCGGAACACTTCAACCCCAGGGCATCAATGTGGACTTCACCAGTTTCCTCATTTCCCCTTCCCCCACCTCACCCCAGTTCCAAACTTCCAGCTCAGCACTGTCCCCATGACCTGTCCTACCTGCCTATCTCCCTTCCCACCTATCTGCTCCACCCTCCTCCCTGACCTAACACCTCCATCCCCATCCCCATTCACCCATTGTACTCTTTGCTACCTTCCCCATCCTCCTCCCTGACCTATCACCTCCATCCCCACCCCCACTCACCTATTGTACTCTATGCTACTTTCTCCCCACCCCCACCCTCCTCTCATTTATCTCTCCACCCTGCAGGCACTCTGCCTCTATTCCTGACGAAGGGCTTTTGCCCTAAACGTCGACTTTCCTGCTCCTCGGAGTCTGCCTGACCTGCTGTGCTTTTCCAGCACCACTCTAATCTGGACTCTGGTTTCCAGCATCTGCAGTCCTTGTTTTTACCCCGTCATTATTTAAAGTGGGGAGAGGGCGGGGGGCGTGGAGGAATAAAGATTACAGTGTGCAGGATTAACTCAGAGAGAGTTATCAGAGATGGACAGAATGTGAGTGGGACAACAGAGAGGGGGAACACAGAGAGAGTGGGGAACAGAGAGAGAGGGGGGAACAGAGTCAGCGGAACAGAGAGAGAGAGCGCGCGAGAACAGGAGGGGGTGAACAGAGAGAAAATGGGACAACAGGTGAGAGAGAGGGGGCAACAGAGCGAGAGGGGGAATGGGGGAATAGAGAGAGAGGTGGATCAGAGAAAAAAGAGGGAACAGTTGGAGAGGGGGAACAGAGACAGAATGGGGGAAATAGAGAGAGATGGGCGAAAGGGGGGAATAGAGAGAGAGAGAGGGGGGACAGAGAGAGGGGGAACAGAGAGAGAGTCGGGAACTTAGAGAGATAGGGCAGGAATGGGGGGGCAACAGAGAGAGAGAGAGCGAGGGGGAACAGAGAGAGATAGGGGGTCAGAGAGAGAGGGAGAGAGGAACGGAGAAGAGGGGGGTATTGTTTGGGATTTGTCAAACAGTAGGATTGGTCCTTCTGTCATCATGGAGACAGGATCGAACCCTTAACCAGGGTCAGGAACACAGATGATCTATCTGTGGTCACACTGCTGCTTGTGGGATCTTGCTGTGTGTTTCTAGCCTCGGACCAATTGCTCTTTAGTCATTTCTTTGTATTTCGCTGTTGCTTGATGTTCTGCAATGCATTAATGATGCAGTAATTAAACTGACCCAGTATCGCAGGGTAAAGTGGGAGACTGGGGAAGGCAGAGAGCAGTGGGATCTTGCTGTGCTCTTGGTGTCCCTGCTGTATTTTATTTCAAATTGATTTTTATTTCCCTCTCAGTCTGTTCCCCCCGCCCCGAGGAGGGGATTAGATCCAGGAGCTGAAATTCAGGACGGTGCAGAGACAGAGGGAATCAAATCATTTCTGCCCCGAGGAATCATCAGCCCAGAGCCAGAACCAGAGAGAGAGAGAGGGAGAGAGACAGCAGAGAGAGAGAGAGAGAGAGAGAGAGAGCGAGAGAGACAGCGAAAGAGAGAGGGGGGGAGAGAGAGATAGCGAAGGAGAGAGTGAGACAGCGAAAGTGAGAGAGACAGTGAGAGGGAGTGAGAGAGGGAGAGAGAGACAGCAAGGGAGAGAGAGACAGAGACAGTGTGGGAGAGAGAGAGTGAGACAGCGAAGGAGACAGAGAGACAGCGAGAGAGAGAGAGAGAGAGGGAGACAGCGAGGGACAGAGACAGAGTTTGGTTCTGGGGACTATACATACAGTAGGAAAATACCGACAGATCCTCAGCAGATATCCCCCTCTCTTCCCAGCCCAGTGTGTGTCAGGAGGGGGCTACAGTCAGGCTCTGAGACCCTAGTGTGGGACCTCCCCCAATTAATGATTTAATTGTCCCCCACCCGTCACAACCCAATGTGGAATGACTGTGTACGATTATTTATCCCTGCCTATTGCAAGTTGATTTCCCACAGTCGATCAACCCTTTGTTGTGACATTAGTAAATTAACTCCTTGTTTGGAGTATGTTTGGTATTTCTCTGTGGTAGCCCTCCTACACTTCACATTTTACCTGATTTGATAATGCCAACACAACCAGTTCTTCTGTAACATGATGATTGCATTAGTCATAGAGATGCACAGCACGGAATCAGACCCTTCACTCCAACTCGTCCATGTCAACCAGATATTCTACCTAACCTAGTCCCATTTGCCAGTGCCTGGCCCTTATCCCTCTAAACCCTTCCTATTGATGTAGCCATCCAGATGCCTTTTAAAAGCTGTGATTGTACCAGCCTCCACCACTGCCTTTGGCAGCTCATTCCAAGCACACACCACACTCTACAGAAAAAAACTTGCTCCTGAGGTCCCTTTTAAATCTTTCCCCTCTCATCCAGAACCTACGCCCTTGAGTTTCGAACTTCCCCACCCCGGGCAAAGACTTTGTCTGTTTATCCTATCCATGACTCTCATGGTTTTATAAAACTCTATAAGGTCTCCCCCCGCCTCTGATGCTCCAGGGAAAACAGCCCCAGCCTATTCAGTCTCTCCCTATAGCTCAAATCATCCAACCCTGACAACATCCCTGTAAATCTTTTCTGACCCCTTTCAAGATTCATAACATCCTTCCGATAGGAGGGAGACCAGAATTGCACACAATATTCCTAAAGTGGCCGAACCAATGTCCTGTACAGTCGCAACATGACCTCCCAACTCCTACACTTGATGCTGTGACCAATAAAGGAAAGCATACCAAGTGCCTTCTTCACGATCCTATCTACCTGTGACTCCACTTTCAAGGAGCTATAAACTTGCACTCCATTCATGTGCAACTCCATGTTACAGTAAAATCACGCTTCAGGAACAGCACTTAACGTGTTGGGGCCAATCATGTTGCAGCCAACACACATTTCCAAAGTTCACATTGTCAAAAGTGTCCCCAATTCTTCAATCGTGTTACAGCAAATTCATGTTGATGAAACACACATTATAACAGAATGACCTGCAATTGGCTCCTGAGGGATTCGAGGTTAAAAAAAAATCAATTGGAATTCTGGACAAAAATGAACAAACAATCTGAAGAAATGGTGGTAAGGAATTGATAAGAGTTTTATGCACCAGCGATATAGATGTGTAATGTTCATATTAATATCAAAATCTCTCCACAGTTTCAAGATAAGATCATCAAAACTTGAAACAAACACAATAAGCATTACAGAAACTCAGCAGGTCTGGCAGCATGTGTGGAGAGAGAAACACCGTTAACATTGAGTCTAATGTGACTCATCTTCACGACATCAAAAACTGACCTATTTGACAACCTTGTGAGGTTTACAAGGGATTTGGGATCCACAGTGTCACTGACATCTGTCTTCTCAAGTAAATTTTCTTTGTAGTAAGTTAATAATACTTTGCTATGTGTGTGTATCTGTGTGTGTGTATGTCTGTGTGTGTGTGTCTGTGTGTGTATGTCTGTGTGCGTGTGTCTGTGTGTGTGTCTGTGTATGTGTATGTGTGCATGTGTCTGTGTATCTGTGTGTGCGCGTGTGTCTGTGTGTATGTGTCTTTGTGTGTGTGTCTGTGCATGTGTCTGTGTGCGTGTGTCTGTGTGTGTGTATGTCTGTGTGTGTGTCTATGTACATGTGTCTGTGTGTGTGTCTGTGTGTGTGTTTGTGTCTGTGTGTGTCTGTGTGTGTGTGTGAGAGAGTGTGTGTGTCTGTGTTCGTGTGTCTGTTGTGTGTGTCTCTGTGTGTGTGTCTGTGTGTGCGTGTCTGTATGTGTTTGTGTGTGTGTGAGAGAGAGTGTGTGTGTCTGTGTTCGTGTGTCTGTCGTGTGTGTCTCTGTGTGTGTCTGTGTGTGCGTGTCTGTGTGTGTTTGTGTCTGTGTGTGTGTCTGTCTTCGTGTGTCTTTTGTGTGTATCCGTGTGTGTGTTTGTGTGTGTGTGTGTCTCTGTGTGTGAGTGTGTGTCTGTGTGTGTGTATGTGTCTGTGTGTGTCTATATGTGTGTGTGTCTCTGTGTGTGTGTTTGTGTCTGTGTGTGTGTGTGTTTGTGTGCGTGTGTCTATGTGTGTGTGTATGTGTGAGAGTGTGTGTGTGTGTGTGTCTGGGTGTGTCTGTGTCTGTGTGTCCGTGTTTGTGTGTGTCTGTGTTTGTGTTTGTGTGTGTGTGTCTGTGTGTGTGTGAGAGAGACTGTGTGTGTGTGTGTGTGTGCATGCGTGTGTCTGTGTCTGTGCGTGTGTGTCTGTGTGTGTCTGTGTGAGTGTGTTTGTGTCTGTGTGTGCGTGTGCGTGTGTGTGTATGTCTGTGTGTGCGTGTGTGTCTGTGTGTGTGTGTGTGTGTATGTGTGTGTGTGTGTCTGTGTGTTAATGTTTCAGCCTCTGGGTAATTGCTGTCTTACAATTTGATTGTATTTCGATGTTGTGGTGAGGTTACATAATGTATTAGGGTTGGTGGGTGGTGTTTAAACCTGGGATCTTGCTGTGTAATTTTTGCATCAAAGTGCTCTCACTCCCCACCCCCGCCCCCCCCCAACAAAACCAGTCTCATCTTTTCTCTCTTTTGTCCCGAGGAACTTTTTTTTGGGAAAGCTGTAAAGTGAAGATCCAAAATGTCTGGGGCCAGGAAAGCCTTGGACACGAACAACCTCCAGAGGGGGAGCACAGGCCTGAGGCCTGAGGCCTGTTCACCAGGCTGCACCCCGTTGGGCCCAGGTGAGTTGTGGCCTGTTTATTACCCCAAGGTTTCATCTCCTCTGGGGTGGGGAGTGTGGTGGGAAAGAGCCTGGTTTGTCGGGGCCTCTGGTTAACTGTCAGATTGCGGCCCTGTCATTTTTGAAATGGGTTTGAAGCCTTGGGTTAAAATAACCGAGACTCGGGACCGTGACACATACAGGATAACCCCCAGGATCTGGGAGGCAGGACTCCCTCAGGAGGGAATTAAAACCCAAAATATCTGACCCTCTGTAAAAACTTGTCACAGTGTCAGAGGAAGATGGGTCATTGAGAGGGCAGGATGATAACATTCAACAGTGAGAGAAGGAGAGCGAGAGAGAGAATTGAAAAATGGAGAGAATGGGAGAAACACAAGGAGAGAGATGGAGAGGTCTTGTGAGATTGTGAAATAGCTGTAATTTTCAATTCTGGGCTGACTGGAAATATACAAACTGAACCAGCATCACTGGTTCAGTGATACTGACCGAGCAAGAGAGAGGGAGATAGTGACAGAAAGAGAGGAAGAGATGGTGACTCAGAGAGGTGGGGAGATGGCAACACAAGGACAGAGGGGGGGAGATGGTGATACAGAGAGAGACAAAGGGAGAAGGTGACAGAGAGAGGGAGAGGGGGAGATGGTGACACAGAGAGAGAGAGACAGAGAGATGGAGATGGTGTTACACAGAGAGAGGGGGAGATGGTGACATAGAGAGAGAGGGAGATGGTGACAGAGAGAGAGAGATGGTGATACAGAGAGAGAGAGAGGGGGAGATGGTGACACAAAGAGAGGGGGAGATGGTGACACAGAGAGAGAGGGATATGGTGACAGAGAGAGAGAGGGAGAAGGTGTCACACAGAGAGAGGAAGATGGTGACACAGAGAGAGAGAGGGAGATGGTGACACAGAGAGAGAGGGTGATGGTGACAGAGAGAGAGAGGAAGATGGTGACACACACAGAGAGAGGGAGATGGTGACAGAGAGAGAGAAAGGGAGCTGGTGACACAGAGAGAGAGAGGGAGATGGTGGCAGAGAGAGAGAGAGAGAGGGGGAGATGATGACACAGAGAGAGGGAGATGGTGACAGAGAGAGAGAAAGGGAGCTGGTGACACAGAGAGAGAGAGGGAGATGGTGGCAGAGAGAGAGAGAGAGAGAGGGAGATGATGACACAGAGAGAGGGAGATGGTGACACAGAGAGAGAGGGTGATGGTGACAGAGAGAGAGAGGAAGATGGTGACACACACAGAGAGAGGGAGATGGTGACAGAGAGAGAGAAAGGGAGCTGGTGACACAGAGAGAGAGAGGGAGATGGTGACAGAGAGAGAGAGATGGTGATACAGAGAGAGAGAGAGGGGGAGATGGTGACATAGAGAGAGAGAGGGAGAAGGTGACACAGAGAGAGAGGGAGATGGTGACAGAGAGAGAGAGATGGTGATACAGAGAGAGAGAGAGGGGGAGATGGTGACACAAAGAGAGGGGGAGATGGTGACACAGAGAGAGAGGGATATGGTGACAGAGAGAGAGAGGGAGAAGGTGTCACACAGAGAGAGGAAGATGGTGACACAGAGAGAGAGAGGGAGATGGTGACACAGAGAGAGAGGGTGATGGTGACAGAGAGAGAGAGGAAGATGGTGACACACACAGAGAGAGGGAGATGGTGACAGAGAGAGAGAAAGGGAGCTGGTGACACAGAGAGAGAGAGGGAGATGGTGGCAGAGAGAGAGAGAGAGAGAGGGAGATGATGACACAGAGAGAGGGAGATGGTGACACAGAGAGAGAGAGAGGGTGATGGTGACACAGAGAGAAAGAGGGAGATAGTGACACAGAGAGAGAGGGTGATGGTGACAGAGAGAGAGAGAGAGAGGGAGATAGTGACACAGAGAGAGAGGGAGATGGTGACACAGAGAGAGAGAGAGGGAGATGGTGACACAAAGAGAGAGAGGAAGGTGGTGACACAGAGAGTGGGGGGAGGGGGGAGATGGTGATACAGAGAGAGAGAGAGAGAGGGAGAAGGTGACACAGAGAGAGAGGGAGATGGTGACACAGAGAGAGAGAGGGACATGGTGACACAGAGAGAGAGAAAGAGAGAGAGGGGGAAATGGTGACAGAGAGAGAGAGAGGAGATAGTGACAGAGAGAGAGGGGGGAAATGGTGACACAGAGAGGGGGGGGGAAATGGTGACAAAGAGTGAGTGAGAGAGAGAGAGAGAGAGAGGGAGATCGTGACACACAGAGAGGAGGGGGGGAGATGGTGACACAGAGAAAGAGAGGGGGAGATGGTGACACAGAGAGAGAGAGAGAGAGAGAGGGGGAGATGATGATACAAAGAGAGAGAGGAATGTGGTGACACAGAGAGGGGGGAGAGGCGGAGATGGTGATACAGAGAGAGAGAGAGAGAGAGAAGGAGATGGTGACTCAGAGAGAGGGAGAGATGGTGACACAGAGAGGGAGAGAGGGGGAGATGGTGACAGAGAGAGAGGGAGAGGGGGAGATGGTGACACTGAGTGAGAGAGGGAGAGGGGGAGATGGTGACACAGAGAGAGGGAGATGGTGACACAGAGTGAGACAGGACCAGGAGAGAGACAGGCCGGGAGAGCGAGTCAGGGAGACCCCCAGTCACAAACTGAATTGTGAAATTGCTGGCACTATTGGGACCTTGCTGTGTGAGAAGTACATGGGGGAGGGTAACGTGCTTATGGAGGGGGTGTTGCTGGGGATGGGGTGGAGTGTTCTGGCGTGGGACAAAGAAAGTGAAATACCCCAGGGGTTCCACACCCAGCTGCCTGTGGGATCTTGCTGTGCACCCCTCTGCCTGTGGGTCACCCCTTACACATCAGAGCAACCTGTGGACAGAGCCCGGGCTCTGTTTGCTGATGGTCTGACAGTGGGAGGGGGTGTATCTTCCCCCCATCCCCCAAGACAGACCTCACGCTCCCCCCACCCATCCTCTCCTCCCCCCACCTCAGAATGTGGTATTGACCTGGTTAATGGCTGCAGGAAAAGGAGATGGGAACCCACTTTAAATGGGAGGGAGGATAGGAGAGGGCATTTCTGTCAGAACGGAGGGGGAATGAAGAGCGAGGGAGGGGGAGAGAGAAGGGACGGGTGGGGGTTGGGGTGGAGAGAGGACAGAGGGGTGTGGGAGAGACAGAGATCAATTCTCGAGAGCAGGAGAAAGCTGAGCAGAGATGGAAACGTAGATAGGGGCAGAGAGAGGGGGAGAAAGGGGGAACGAGAGAGGGAGGGTGGGGAGGAGTGAGTGAGAGGGTGAGAGCTGACTGCCCCAGTGGAAGGTTCATGGTTTAAAACGGTTTGAAGCCTGGGGTTAAAGTAACCGAGGACTCGGGATTGTGACACAAACAGGTTAATCCCCAGGATCTGGGAGGCAGGATTCCCTGAGGAGGGAATTGAAACCTTCAATGGGAAACTCTCTCCAAAGACCCGTTCTAATGTCAGAGTGATGTGAGAGGTGTATAGGCCAGGGTGATAAAATGTGATAATCACAGAAATACATACAGGATGGCCATTTCAATTCAATTCACTGTGTATCTGGGAGGGGGGTCTCTGTCTGTCTCTCCAGGTTTCTGTTGTGGAGTTTTCAAACAAATAAAACCGACCCACACACAACAAAATGAGCTGTCACTATTTAATAATTAGAGTGGTGCTGGAAAAGCACAGCAGTTCAGGCAGCATCTGAGGAGCAGGAAAGTCAACGTTTCAGGCAAAAGCCCTTCATCAGGAATAGAGGCAGAGTGCCTGCAGGGTGGAGAGATAAATGAGAGGGGGGTGGGGGTGGGGAGAAAGTAGCATAGAGTACAATAGGTGAGTGGGGGTGGGGATGGAGGTGATAGGTCAGGGAGGAGGATGGGGAAGGTAGCAAAGAGTACAATGGGTGAGTGGGGGTGGGGATGGAGGTGATAGGTCAGGGAGGAGGGTGGTGCAGATAGGTGGAAAGGGAGATAGGCAGGTAGGACAGGTCATGGGGACAGTGCTGAGCTGGAGGTTTGGAACTGGGGTGAGGTTGGGGAGGGGTAAATGAGGAAACTGGTGAAGTCCACATTGATGCCCTGGGGTTGAAGTGTTCCGAGGCGGAAGATGAGGCATTCACCTGGACCATCTCTGACCTCTCCATCTCCATTAATGACGACTGACTTGACACTGACATTTTTTACAAACCCACCAACTCCCACAGCTCCCTGGATTATACCTCTTCCCACCCTACCTCCTGCAAAAATGCCATCCCGTATTCCAATTCCTCCGCCTCTGCCGTATCTGCTCCCAGGAGGACCAGTTCCATCACAGAACACACCAGATGGCCTCCTTCTTCATAGACCACAATTCCCCTTCCCATGTGGTTAATGATGCCCTTCAACGCATCTCGTCCATATCCTGCCGCCCGCCCTCAAACCCCACCCCCTCCAACCGTAACAAGGACAGACCCCCCTGGTGCTCACCTTCCACGCTACCAACCTTCGCATAAACCACATCATCCAACGATATTTCCACCACCTCCAAACGGACCCCACCACCAGGGATATATTTCCCTCCCCACCCCTTTCCGCCTTCCTCAAAGACCGTTCCCTCCGTGACTACCTGGTCAGGTCCACGGCCCCAAAAACCCACCCTCCCATCCTGGCACCTTCCCCTGCCACCGCAGGAATTGCAAACCCTGCGCCCACACCTCCTCCCTCACCTCCACCCAAGGCCCTAAAGGAGCCTTCCACATCCATCAAAGTTTTACCTGTACATCCACCAAGATCATTTATTGTATCCATTGCTCCCGATGCAGTCTCCTCTACATTGGGGAGACTGGATGCTACCTAGCGGAGCGCTTTAGGGAACATCTCTGGGACACCCACACCAACCAACCCCACCGCCCTGTGGCCCAACATTTCACCTCCCCCTCCCACTCAGCCAAGAACATGGAGGTCCTGGGCCTCCTTCACCGCCGCTCCCTCACCACCCGACACCTGGAGGAAGAACGCCTCATCTTCCTCCTCGGAACACTTCAATCCCAGGGCATCAATGTGGACTTCACCAGTTTCCTCATTACCCCTCCCCCACCTCTCCCCAGTTCCAAACTTCCAGCTCAGCACTGTCCCCATGACCTGTCCTACCTGCCTATCTCCCTTCCCACCTATCTGCTCCACCCTCCTCCCTGACCTATCACCTCCATCCCACCCCCACTCACCTATTGTACTCTATGCTACTTTCTTCCCACCCCCACCCTCCTCTCATTTATCTCTCCACCCTGCAGGCACTCTGCCTCTATTCCTGACGAAGGGCTTTTGCCCTAAACGTCGACTTTCCTGCTCCTCGGAGTCTGCCTGACCTGCTGTGCTTTTCCAGCACCACTCTAATCTGGACTCTGGTTTCCAGCATCTGCAGTCCTTGTTTTTACCCCGTCATTATTTAAAGTGGGGAGAGGGCGGGGGGGGGAGGGGGGGGAGCGGGTGGAGGAATAAAGATTACAGTGTGCAGGATTAAATCAGAGAGAGTTATCAGAGATGGACAGAGTGCCAGTGGGGCAACAGAGAGGGGGAACACAGAGAGAGTGGGGAACAGAGAGACAGGGGACAGAGATAGTGGGGAACAGAGAGAGAGGAACAGAGAGAGAGAGGGGAACAGAGAGAGGAGGGGGGAACAGAGAGCGCGCGCGCGGTGAACAGAGCGGGGGAACAGAGAGAGAGCAGGGAACAGAGAAAGAGGGGACAACGGGTAGGTGGAAGAGAGAGAGAGAGAGGGGGGGAACAGAGAGAGGGTGGAACAGAGAGAAAGTGCACGGGGAACGGGGGGAACAGAGAGAGAGAGAGAGGGGAACAGACAGGGAGATCGCAGGGAACAGAGAGGGGGTAACGGGGGTGTGATAAAGAGAGAGAGAGGTGGGAACAGAGAGAGAGAGAGAGAGAGGGGGGGACAGAGAGAGAGAGGGGGGACAGAGAGTGGGGGAACAGAAAGAGAGGGGGAAACACAGAGTGCACGGAACATAGAGGGGGAACAGAGGGGGGGGGATCAGAGAGAGAGAGAGAGGGGAACGGGGGGAATAGAGAGAGAGAGGGGGAACAGAGAGAGTGAGGGAAACAGACACAGATGGGGGAATGGGGGGAATAGAGAGAGAGGGGATGAGAGAGAGGGGGGAACAGAGACAGAGTGGGGGAAACAGAGAGAGATGGGGGAACGGGGGGGAAGAGAGAAAGAGGGGGGAACAGAGATCGAGGGGGATCAGAGACTGAGGGGGAACAGAGAGGGGGGAATGGTGGAATAGAGGGGGGTGGGAAACAGAGAGGGGGGAACAGAGAGAGAGGGGAACAGAGAGGGGGGGAACAGAGAGAGAGAGGAACAGAGAGAGAGCGAGGAACAGAGGCGGGGAACAGAGAGAGAGGGGAACAGAGAGAGAGGGCAGTGGTGGGGGGGCAATAGAGAAAGAGAGAACGGGGAACAGAGAGAGAGGGGGGAACAGAGAGAAAGCGCGGGGAACAAAGAAAGCATGGGGAACAGAGGGGGGGAACACAGAGAGAGGGGGGAACAGAGAGAGAGGGGGAACAGAGAGAGAGGGGGAACAGAGAGAGAGGGGGAACACAGAGAGAGGGGGGAACAGAGAGAGAGGGAGGAGCAGAGAGAGAGGGGGGAACAGAGAGAGAGGGGGGAACAGAGAGAGAGGGGAACAGAGAGAGAGGGAGGACACACAGCAAGGGGGAACAGAGAGAGGGAGGACACACAGCGAGGGGGAACAGAGAGGCGGGGGGAAGAGAGAGCGCGGGGAACTTAGAAAGAGAGGGAGGAACAGAGAAAGAGGGCAGGAATGGGGAGGCAACAGAGACAGAGAGAGAGAGAGAGAGAGAGAGAGAGGGGGGGAACAGAGAGAGAGTGGGAACAGAGAGAGCGCGGGGAACAGAGAGAAAGAGGGAGGAACAGAGAGAGGGGGCAGGAACAGGAGGGGGCAACAGAGAGAGAAGGGGGAACAGAGAGAGAGGAGGGACAGAGAGAGAGAGGGGGAACAGTGAGAGAGAGGGGGGTACACAGAGAGAGGGGGGACAGAGAGAGGGGGGGGGAACAGAGAGAGAGAGGGAGAGAGGAACGGAGAAGATGGGGGTATAGTTTGGGATTTGTCAAACAGTAGGATTGGTCCTTCTGTCATCATGGAGACAGGATCGAACCCTTAACCAGGGTCAGGAACACAGATGATCTATCTGTGGTCACACTGCTGCTTGTGGGATCTTGCTGTGTGTTTCTAGCCTCGGGCCAATTGCTCTTTAGTGATTTCCTTGTATTTCGATGTTGCTTGATGTTCTGCAATGCATTAATGATGCAGTCATTAAACTGACCCAGTATCGCAGGGTAAAGTGGGAGACTGGGGAAGGCAGAGAGCAGTGGGATCTTGCTGTGCTCTTGGTGTCGCTGCTGTATTTTATTTCAAATCAATTTTTATTTCCCTCTCAGTCTGTTCCCCCCGCCCCGAGGAGGGGATTAGATCCAGGAGCTGAAATTCAGGACGGTGCAGAGACAGAGGGAATCAAATCATTTCTGCCCCGAGGAATCATCAGCCCAGAGCCAGAACCAGAGAGAGAGAGAGAGAGAGAGACAGCGAGAGAGAGAGAGAGAGAGAGAGAGAGCAAGAGGCAGAGTGAGACAGCGAGAGAGAGCGAGAGAGTGTGAGACAGCAGAGAGAGAGAGAGAGAGAGAGACAGCGAGTGAGAGAGCAATAGACAGCAAGAGAAAGAGAGAGAGAGAGACAGCAAAAGAGAGAGAGACAGTGAGCGAGAGAGAAAGAGGGGGAGAGAGAGAGACAGCGAGGGACAGAGACAGAGAGTTTGGTTCTGGGGACTATACATACAGTAGGAAAATCCCGACAGATCCTCAGCAAGTATCCCCCTCTCTTCCCAGCCCAGTGCGTGTCAGGAGGGGGCTACAGTCAGGCTTTGAGACCCTAGTGTGGGACCTCCCCCAATTAATGGTTTAATTGTCCCCCACCCGTCACAACCCAATGTGGAATGACTGTGTCGGATTATTTATCCCTGCCTATTGCAAGTTGATTTCCCAGTCGATCAACCCTTTGTTGTGACATTAGTAAATTAACTCCTTGTTTTGAGTATGTTTGGTATTTCTCTGTGGTAGCCCTCCTACACTTCACATTTTACCTGATTTGATAATGCCAACACAACCAGTTCTTCTGTAACATGATGATTGCATTCGTCATAGAGATGTACAGCACAGAATCAGACCCTTCGCTCCAACTCGTCCATGTCAACCAGATATTCTACCTAACCTAGTCCCATTTGCCAGTGCCTGGCCCTTATCCCACTAAACCCTTCCTATTGATGTAGCCATCCAGATGCCTTTTAAAAGCTGTGATTGTACCAGCCTCCACCACTGCCTTTGGCAGCTCATTCCAAGCACACACCACACTCTACGTAAAAAAAGTTGCTCCTGAGGTCCCTTTTAAATCTTTCCCCACTTATCCTGAACCTATGCCCTCTAGTTTCGAACTCCCCCACCACAGGGAAAAGACTTTGTCTGTTATCCTATCCATGACTCTCATGGTTTTACAAAACTCTATAAGATCTTCCCCAGCCTCTGATGCTCCAGGGAAAACAGCCCCAGCCTATTCAGTCTCTCCCTATAGCTCAAATCATCCAACCCTGACAACATCCCTGTAAATCCTTTCTGACTCCTTTCAAGATTCACAACATCCTTCCGATAGGAGGGAGACCAGAATTGCACACAATATTCCAAAAGTGGCCGAACCAATGTCCTGTACAGCCGCAACATGACCTCCCAACTCCTACACTTGATGCTGTGACCAGTAAAGGAAAGCATACCAAGCGCCTTCTTCATGATCCTATCTACCTGTGACTCCACTTTCAAGGAGCTATAAACTTGCACTCCATTCATGTGCAACTCCATGTTACAGTAAAATCACGCTTCAGGAACAGCACTTAACGTGTTGGGGCCAATCATGTTGCAGCCAACACACATTTTAAAAGTTCACATTGTCAAAAGTGTCCCCAATTCTTCAATCGTGTTACAACAAATTCATGTTGATGAAACATACGTTATAACAGAATGACCTGCAATTGGCTCCTGAGGGATTCGAGGTTAAAAAAAAACAATTGGAATTTTGGACAAAAAGAACAAACAATCTGAAGAAATGGTGGTAAGGAATTGATAAGAGTTTTATGCACCAGCGATATAGATGTGTGATGTTCATATTAATATCAAAATCTCTCCACAGTTTCAAGATAAAATCATCAAAACTTGAAACAAACACAATAAACATTACAGAAACTCAGCAGGTCTGGCAGCATGTGTGGAGAGAGAAACACCATTAACATTGAGTCTAATGTAACTCATCTTCACAACATCAAAAATGACCAATTTGTCAGCCTTGTGAAGATTACAAGGGATTTGGGATCCACAGTGTCACTAACATCTGTTCTCTCAAGTAAGTTTTCTTTGTAATAAGTTAATTAAACTTTACTTAACAAAGTAATCTCAAAGATTTTGTCTTCTCGGGGACTAATGTAGGAGCAGGGAGATTTGTGAGAGCTGCTCAGGAGGGTTGAAACGAGTAGTTTTGGGGAGGATCCAGGGGATTAGTGAGGAAAGAGATCACTCTGAGACTGAGTTACAACTCACACAACACCAGGTTATAGTCCAACAGGTTTATTTGGAAGCACTAACTTTCGGAGCGCTGCTCCTTCATCAGGTGGTTGTGGAGTACACAATTGTAAACACAGAATTTAGAGCAAAAGATTACACTGTGATGTAACTGACATTATACATTGGAAAATAGCTTGATTGTTAATTCTCTCATCTGTTGGAATGACCATGATAGTTTCACTTGTTTCATAAGTAAATCACAAAACTCTTTATAAAAGTTACATTATCAGGTTAACAGTAACAATTGGTGTCAGGCCAGATAAGATGTTGTAGGTGTTAGCCTCCTGTGTTCTGTTGTCTGTGCCATAATATTTAGACTGATTCTAATCTAAAAAATGAGTGAACAGAGTCTAAAATGGATTCATGCAGTTTTTGAGCGAAGTACAATGTAACTCAGCAAATACAAATTCACCCCACAAACATATATGTGTATATGTGCATGTGGGTTTGTGTGTGTGTGTGTGTGTGTGTGTGTGTGTGTGTGTGCGTATAGTGCAATGGTGGTCACCTGTAGTGTGACATTAACCCAAGGTCCCCGTTGAGGCCCTCCCTGTGGGAACCGAACTTCGCTTTCACATCTGCTCGACCACTTTTCGCTGCTGCCTGTCCCGAAGTCCGCCTTGGAGGATGGTCACCCGAAGGTCCGAGGTCAAATGTTCTCCAACTGCGAGGGAACACTCCTGTCTGTTGATTGTTGTGCGGTGCCCATTGATTCGTTGCCGTAGCCTCTGCTCGGTCTCCCCAATGTACCATGCCTCGGGGCATCCCTGCCTGCAGTGTATAAGATAGACAACATTGGCTGAGTCACATGAGTACCTGCCACATACATAGTGGGAGGTGTCCCACGCGTAATGATGGTATCCATGTCCACACTCTGACACGCCTTGCAGTGCCGACCATGACAGGGTGGTATGGAGTTGTCCTGAAAGCTGGGCAGTTTGCTACAAACAATGATCTGTTTGAGGTTTGGCGGTTGTTTAAAGGTGAGAAGTGGAGGTGTGGGGAAGGTCTTGGTGAGGTGCTCATCCTCATTGATAATGTGTTGCAGGTCGCGAAGAACATGGTGTAGTTTTTCGGTTCCTGGGAAGTACTGGACAACGAAGGGTACCCTGTCGGTTGCAGCACGTGTCTGACTCCTAAGGAGGTCATTACGTTACTCATGTGACTCAACCAACATTATCTATACACACACACACACACGCACTCCTATACTCACACATATAAACACACCTATATACACATACTCAGTCACACAAACAAGCTCTCCTATACATACACAGACACTCACTCACACACACACCTGCAGGCACACACACTCCCAAACTCACACGTGCACCCTCACACAGACTTTGATCCCTTTACATTCACACACACACACACATATACGTTTGTGGGGTGAATTTGTATTTGCAGAGTTATATTGTACTTTCATCAAAATCTGTATGAATCCATCTCTGTTAACACATGTTTTAGATTAGAATCAGTGGCAACATTATGACACAGACAACAGAACACAGGAGGCTAACACCTACAACATCTTATCTGGCCTGACACCAATTGTGACAGTTAACCTGAGAATGTAACTTTTAAAAAGAGTTTTGTGATTTACATATGAACCAAGTGAAACTATCATGGTCATTCCAACAGATGAGATACTTAACAATCAAGATATTTTCCAATCTATAATGTCAGTTACATCACACTGTAAGCTTTAACTATAAATTCTGTGTGTTACAATTGTGTACTCCACAACCACCTGATGAAGGAGCAGCGCTACGAAAGCTAGTGCTTCCAATTAAACCTACTGGACTATAACCTGGTGTGTGATTTTTAACTTTGTACACCCCAGTCCAACACCAGCATCTCCAAATCAATCTGAGACTGGTACAGTTAGGAAAAGGAGTGAGACAAACAGTCAGGGCAGGCAGGACAAAAACAGAGAACAAGGTAGGATTGATAAATTAAACTGCATTTATTTCAATGCAAGAAGCCTAATTGGGAAGGCAGATGAATTGAGGGCATGGTTAGGGATATGGTACTGGGGCATCATAGCAATTACAGAGACGTGGCTCAGGGACAGACAGGACTGGCAGCTTAATGTTCCAGGATACAAATGCTGTAGGAAGGATACAAAAGGGGGTGCGAGAGGAGGGGGAGCAGTGTTTCTGATAAGGGTTAGCATTATGGCTGTACTAAGGGAGGATATTCCTGGGAATGCATCCAAGGAAGTTATTTGGGTGGAACCGAGAAATAGGAAAGGGATGATGACCTTCTTGGGATTATATTCTCGAACACCCCAAGAGGCAGCGGGAAATTGCGAAGCAAATCTTTAAGGAGATCTCAGTCATGTGTAAGAAAAATAGGATGGTAATTTCCAAACATAGACCTGGACTGCCATAGTTTTCAGGGTTTAGTGTACAAGAAAATGTTGTGATTCAGCATCTGGATGTACCTACAAGAGAAACTACAAAACGTGACCTCCTCTTGGGAAATAAGGCAGGGCAGGTGACTGAGGTGTCAGTGGAGGAGTACTTAGGGGCCAATGACTGTAAATCTGTTAGTTTTAAAATAAATTAGTGATGGAAAAGGATAGACCGCATCTAAGAGTTGAAGTTCAAAATTGGGCGAAGGCCAAATTGAACGGTATTAGGCAAGAACATTCAAAGGTTGAGTGGGGACAGATGTTCAAAGGGAAAGGGAAGGTTGGAAAATGAGAAACCTTCAGAAATGTGATTTTGAGAGTCCTGAGACAACATATTCCTGTTCGGGTGAGAGGCAAGGCTGGGAGGTGTAGGGAATGATGGGTGATGAGAGAAATCGAGGCTTTGGTATAGAAAAAGAAGGAAAAGTGTCCAGGGTCGACAGCAGAGATTGAGTCAATTGTAAAAGAGTATAAAGGCAGTAGGAGCATAATTAAGAGGGAAATCAGGAGGGCAAAAAGGGGACATGAGATAGCTGTGGCAAACAGGGTTAAGGAGAATCCAAAGAGATATTATGACAATATGAAGGACAAAAGGATAACGAGGGAGAGAACAGTGTCCCATCAAGATCAGCAAGAGAGCCCACGTGTGGAACTGCAGGAGATGGGGGAAGATATTAAATGAGTATTCTGCATCAGGCATTGGTTAGACCACTTTTGGAATATTGCGTGCAATTCTGGTCTCCTTCCTATCAGAAGGATGTTGTGAAACCTTCAAGGATTCAGAAAAGATTCACAAAGATGTTGCCAGGGATGGGGGATTTGAGCTATAGGAGAGGCTGCATAGGCTCGGCCTGTTTTCTATCGAGCATCGAAGGCTGAGGGGTGACCTGATCGAGGTTTATATAATCATGAGGGGCATGGATAGGATAAATAGACAATGTCTCTTCCCTGGGGTGGGGGAATCCAGAACTAGAGAAGCATCGGTTTAGGTTGAGAGGGGAAAGTTTTAAAAGAGACCTAAAGGGCAACCTTTTCACACAGAGGGTGGTATGTGTGTGGAATGAGCTGCCAGAGGAAGTGGTGGAGGCTGGTACAATTGCAACATTTAAAAGTCATCTGGATGGGTATATGAAAAAGAAGGGTTTGGAGGGATATGGGCCGGGTGCTGGCAAGTGTACATCTCTCTGACTCTATGACTCTACTCGGCATCAGCCTTCCCAGTAGAACACCACTGTGTACACCAGCCCCTCTTCCCTGCATTAGACCCAGAGCCTTGACATTTCAATGGCTCCTCCAAGTGCTTTTTTAAGATTATGAGATCAATACCCTCTCTGGTAGTACATTCCAGATTCTCTCTACCCTCTGGGTGAAAATGTTCCAAATCCACTCGAACACCACTGCCATTTGGCTTAAAATGGGCCCACCCCATTATTGCCCCGTGATTAAGGGGAACTATTGCTTTGTATCCAGACTGTCCGTGCCCCTCATACTCTTATACACCTCTATCAGGACCCCCCTCAATCCTCCCTTCTCCAAAGAAAACAGCCCAAACTTAGCCAGCCTCTCTCCATCGCTGAACTGTTCCATGCCAGCCAACATCCTGGGGATTCTCCTCTATACCCCATCTGGTGCAATCACAACAACATCCAAATGGCGGCACAGTGGCTCAGTGGTTGGCATTGCTGGTTCCCAGCACCAGGGACCTGGGTTCAATTCCTTGCCTTCCCAGAGAGTTCTCGAGCCCATCTGATCAGGTCGTGGGGGTTTACCCACTTTTATGCATTTTAAGACACCCAAGGCAAACACAAGTAACAGATAAATCACATGAATAAACAACCCCCACAATGCCTCAGGTAGGAGATGTTGTCAAGACAGATCGCACGGGTTTCTTGGTGAAGCCCTTCCCCACGCCACAGCTCCCTTCAGACGGTAGTGACACTGTGGAACCCCAAATCCCTTGTAAACTTCAAAGGTTTGTCAAATTGGTCAGTTTTTGATGTCGTGAAGATGAATCAGATTAGATTCTGTGTTAATGGTGTTTCTCTCTCCACAGATGCTGCCAGACCTGCTGAGTTTCTGCAATGCTTACTGTGTTTTTTTCAAGTTTTGATGATCTGATCTTGAAACTGTGGAGTGAATTCGATCTTAATACAAACATTACATATGTTTATTGATGATGCATCAAACTCTTATCAATTCCGAACCACCATTTCTTGGCAGTATGCCTCATGGAACCATCGCGTGATAGAAGAACTGACTGTGTTGGCGTTATCAAATCTGGTCAAATGAGCAGTGTAGGAGGGCTACCATGGAATAACACCAAACATTCCCCAAACAAGGAGTTAATTTATTAATGTCACAACACAGGGTTGCTCAACGGTAGGAGGTCAACTCGCAATAGGCAGGGATAAGTAATCCTACACAGTCGTTCCACATTCCATTGTGACTGTTGGTGGGCAATTAAATCATTGATTGGAGGACGTCAGTAACCTCCAACCTCACTGACTGGAGGATCCCAACCCATCAGGTCCAAAAGATGAGGCTGAAGCATCTGCAATATCTTCAGCCAGAAGTGCCAAGTGGGTGATCCATCTCGGTCTCCCCAATGAGATTCCCAGCATCATGAACATCAGCCATTAGCCAATTCGATTCAGTCCCTGTGACATCAAGGAATGACTGAAGGCACAGGATGTTACAATGGTCATGAACCCATCTAACATGTCTGCAACGGCACTGGGACAAGATGCAATGCAGTACCAAAGCAAGAGTCCTGTGGAAAAACCTTCCCAACCCATGACCGAGACAGTCAGGAGAAGCAAAAGAATTGGCAACTATAAGCTATCAGCTCAACTCCAAGACACTCAACACACTGACTTGGAACCATACCACCATTCATACAGTCATGGAGTTGGACAGCACGGAAACAGATCCTTTGCTGCGACTCTTCCATCCCGACCAGATGTCCTAATTTAATGTAATCCCATTTCCCAGCATTGGGACCATATCTCTCTAAACCCTTCCTCTTCATGGACCCACCCTTTTAAATGCTCCAATTGCACCAGCCTCCAACCCCCCCTCTGGCAGCTCATTCTACACACACACGGTAAAGCTGCCCCTTGAGTCCCTTTCAAATCTTTCCCCTCTCACCTTAAAGCTTTGCCATTTGGTTTTGGACTCCCCTAACCTGGGAAAAAGATCTTGGCTCCTCACCCAGTTCATGTCCCACATGATTTTATAAACTTTAACATCACCCCTCAGCCTCCGATGCTCCAAAGAAAGCAGCCCCAGCCTGTTCAGCCTCTCCCTGCAGCTCAAAGCCTCCAACCCTGGCAACATCCTTGTGAGTATTGTCTGCATCCTTTCAAGTGTAACGACATCTTTCTGAAAGCAGGGACACTAGATTAATGGCAGTATTATAAAAATGGCCAAAGCAATGTCCTGTACTGTCAGAGTATGACATCACAACTCCTATACTCAATGCACTGACCTTTCAAACACCTTCTTCACCGCCCTGTCTATCTGCAACTCCACCTTCAATGAACTATGACCTTGTACCCCAAGGTCTCTCTTTCAGCAACACTGGCAGGGTCCTATCATTAAGTGCATAGGTCCTGCACTGATTGGCCTCAGCAAAATGCAACACCTCACATTTACAGTCCCACAACAATGTAGTTGACTTTTAACAGCCCTTCATCAAATTAGGAATGGGTGATAAACACTGGTATTGCCAATGAAAAATTCCAAGTGGGATGTTTGTGTCAAATAATTAATAGAGAATTTACCATTCAGGCTCTGAGATATTCAAGAGCTCCCAACTCTGTACTCAATACTCTGACCAATAAAGGAAAACATACCGAATGTCTTCTTCACCATCCTATCTACCTGCAACTCCATTTTCAAGGAGCTATGAACCTGCACTCCAAGGTCTCTTTGTTCAGCAACACTCCCCAAGAACTTATCATGAAGTCTATAAGTCCTGCTCAGGTTTGTTTTCTCAAAATGCAGCACCTCAGCCCTTCGGCCCATCTGATCAAGATCCCTGTTTGAAATGATTCACTTCTGACCGTTGGGAGAGGCTGAACTGGCTGTGGCTTTTTCTCCTGGAGCATTGAAGGCAGGGGGTTGACCTCATTCCATGGGGTCATGAGGGGCATGCATTGGGTGAGTGGCCAAGATCTTTATACCAGGGCAGGGGAGTCCAAACCAGAGGGAATAGGTTTAAAGTGAGAGAGGAAAGATAGAAAAGGGACTTTATGGGTGACTGTTTCATGCTGAAGGTGGTGCAGGTATGGAACGAGCTGCCAGAGGAAGTGTTGTAGGTGGGTAACATTTCAACATTTAAGTGGCAACTGGATAGGTCCATGAATATGAAGAATTGAGAGGGAGATGGGGCAAATGCTGGAAAATGGGACTACAGGACCATGGGATATCTGGTCAGCAAGGATGAGTTGGACCAAAGAGTCTGCAACTCTATGGCTCTAAACTCCAGAGGATACAGACCCAGCCTGCCTTGCCTATCCTCATAAGGTGACCCACTCATTCCAGGTATGAGTGGAGTAAGCCTTCACTGAGCTACTTCTAACGCATTCACATCCTTCTGTCAGTGCAGGGACCAAAACTGTGTTGTCAGAATCAAGGGCTCAATACTTATTGAGACTATTACTTCAAAAGGAATCTGAGAATCCCACAATTATTGCTCACCAACTGTGAATCTAACTAACGGAATCTGGAAATTGGTATTTGACCGTGAGCAGGGTCATTGAGCAAGGTATGATTGACAAACTGTATCTGAGTCAGTTTTTGTGAATGTGCGTCCCCGTACTGAGGCAGCAAAATCTGATCAATCGTTCAGCTACACGTTACTGAGGAAAGAAATGTGCTTTCAAAGGTATTGGTCTCGTACTCATCAGGACAGAATCACAAGAAAGCCAAGTCTCAAAGAGAACACCAATTTAGACGAGATGTGGAGAGGGTGCTCGTGACAAATACACTGATTGGTCACGGCGATGTGCTGGAGGATTGACCAGAGAGCAGTTAACTGTAAAGCTTTTGTTTAAATTTGAAGCAGGCCAGTCGATTCTGATTGGTCAACGCACTGACCAGGAGAATGCACCCAGGGTTGGAAGATATAGGAGTAGGAGCAGTCCATTCAGCCCCTCAAGCCTGGCCCACCATACAACACAATCGTGGCTGTTCTCATCTCAACTTCAACACCACTTTCCTGCCTGGTCTCCAAAGCCCTTTAACCTGTTACTAATTAAAAATGTGTCTATCTCCTCCTTAAATTTATTCAGTGTGCCAGCATTCATTGCACTCTGGGGTACTGAATGCCACAGAATCATAACCCTTTTGACAGAAGTAAATCCTCCTGTTCTCTGTTGTACATTTGCTGCCATTTACCCTGAAACTATAACCTAGATTGCCACACACGGGAAAATATCTACACCACGTTGACTTTATCAGTCTCCTTTTGCATCTTAATTACTTCAGGTCCTTTCAAACTCGTGTGAACCTCGGCCTTAACTGCTCAATATCGCCTCAGAGGACAAACCTTTCATCTCTGGAATTATCTGGAGAACGTTCTCCAAAATGCCTCCAATACAATGGCATCCTGTCCTGTCCAAATTCCATTGGCTGTGACCACAGAGGAAGTTTCCAGAAGATTGATTAATCGTGTGATTTACTTCACAAGTAATTTGACAGGAATAATAATTAGGTCAGTTGAGATGTGTGTAACATCATGAGTCATGGTTCTGTCTCAATATAAAGCAGACACCAAGTGAGTATCTGCAGTGAGGAGTGGACAGCTGTGATCAGGAAGACAGCAGCAGCTCAATAACAGACAGAAGTGACTGACCTGTGTCTCTGACAGACCCCATCGAAGCTTGACAATGAAGTTGGTTCTTGCTTTCACCATTATCTGCTTGTGCATTGCTCACGGTAAGTCTGTTCTGTTTTCATTTATTATTGGGATTTCTCTGATGTTGCACTCAATCCTCAATTACCCCAAAGACACTGAAGTGTCCAACAAGTAGTTATTTACACTCAGATGGGGACACCAATACCCATTCCCGTCCTGGAATCAGTTTGCTAACCAATCAATGGTTACACACTGATATATCATTGAACCCTTACAGTGCAGAAAGACGACATTCGGCCCATCAAGTCACACACTGACTCCCCGAAGAGCATCCCACCTACACCCAGCCCTGCTCCAGTATCCCTGTAACCCAGCATTTCCAATGGCTAATCCACCTAGTGTGCACCTCCCTAGACACTGTGGCCAATTTAGCATGGTCAATCTACCCAGTCTTCATATCTTTGGTATGTAGGAGGAAACTGGAGCACCTGAGGTGTTAACACAGACATGGAGAGAACATGCAAACTCCACACAGACAATCACTGCAGTCTGGAATCACAGCCGGGTCCCTGGTGCTGTGAGGCCGCAGTGTTAACTACTGAGCCACTGTGCCACCCCAAATGTCTTTCTGTCAAAATCAAAAGTTCCCAAGTAGCTCCACGGAAGGAGAATGAAAAGAAAAGGGGAACTCCCGAGTTCTCAAGAGATCTGGGGTCAGATGTTCCAAAGTTTAGTCTTAATAGTCTTAGTCTCCTGCCCTATTACAATCTCAGAGTCTAATCCTACACCATGATCAAGAAAGCACATTAATCATTCATTCCTCAAGCAGCAATGTAGAATGATTCAGTGCAAACCTCAAAGTCAACTCTCGCTGAGAAATGAGGGAGTGGTTTGAGAACAAAGACCAAGAAACAATGTGAGAGAACTGAAACCAGTTCCAGATCCTCATTTGACGTTCACTGCAGAACATGTCCAGGCTTTGGAACTAGTCTGTATATTGTGCCGAAGAATTTAATTACATGTCACTTAAAACATCCACTGCATCAACTGATAATGGAGTTCTACTGTCAATGAAGCTTGTCTCTGGCATTGCAAAGATTTTTTTTAACCAAAGTGTTTTCTTTGTTTCTCCCCTTTTCGGTGCTTATGTGATGTCTCAACTACAATGATGTCAACGAACACACCAGCTGCAAATGCTCGCAGCGTGATGAAGGCAATGGAATCCAATGTGGCACCTTCAAATCTGCAATCTGTCCTGAATCTTTCAGGAAGCAGCGATATGTCCGATGCATCTGATGATGATGCATCCGGTGATAGTGTGGAAGATGCGTCAGATTGAAGAGGTTGCAGTCAAGTCTGTTCCAGCCAGTAACCATTGCTGGGTTGGGACAGCTCGACTCTTGGAAGGAGCAATACAAAGCTGTATTGGTTTCTAACTCTTAATTGGCTGTGCAACTGTCTTAATCTAGCAATTATATTCTTCATGTATTAATGCAATCTATAAGGGTGATGAGGTGTATTCTGGCTTCGACTGTGTATTGATCTGGATGGCAGAACCTTCAGTAATACTGTTATGCCTTATAAACCGGCTTGTAGCAACTTAAAGCCATAATGAGATGGGCAGACCTGCAGGGGCTGGGTGACATCACTGTGATAGTGGGCAGGTGAACCCTGTTCACATTGACATACCAGGGAGTGGGCACGAGTGCCTCAGCTGTGCAGTGAAATGTCCACAGATACTGAAATGGATAGACTCAGGGAAAGCAGCTCAGTTCAAGTCCCACCTGTCCCTGTTGTATCTGAAGAGTTTAATTCAAAATCTCCACAGCAAATGTCGTTCTGTTAATGTCAGTCTGAACGTTGCTTTTCTTGCTTCAACTTGTTCTTCCATTCTCTTAATAAAGCATCAATGATCACTAATATCATCCTGTTGTTCATACTTTGATGAAGTTTTGACCTTACCTCAAATGGTTTACAATAATTTCTTAATTTGTTCTTTTTGTTTTTGTTTGCACTCATATTGTCAAATGAACCGGGGGGTTTGTTGGTTAACAAGGAAGGAGGTGTTGCCCCTTGAATGGACCATAGCTGTCTCTCTATCTGAGCGAGGGAAAACAATCAGAAATAATTTGCCCCACCCCACATCAGTGTCTGGGTCAAGACTGGGAGTCAGACCTGCCTAAACTGGCACAGTTGGGACAGGGATTGAAACGGTGTTGTTGGCATCAGTCTGCACAGCAATCCAGCCACCACACTGCTTTCTCAGTAAAAGAGGAGCTGGATTCGCTCAGAATTGCACTGGCCTGAATTTCCGGGTCTCTGGATGGTCAGGCATCTGACTCATGGTGAGAGATGTTGTTGCGATATCGCCAAAGAAGGGTGCATTCACCAGCGCAGACCTCCTGACACATGGGAATTGTGCAGGAAGTTTAAACATCAAACAGACACAAACTGCAGGTGTTTGCAGAAAGGGCTCTGAAGGATAGTCAGAGACATTGACAAGTAACAGAGGGTTCAGCTGGATAGCTATAACTAGGGAATAAAAATAAGCTTGTCTGACTATTGTTTCATGGCTGACACTCTGATCACTCACACTGAACACTCCTGCCCCAACATTCTCCTTGACCACACAGTCATTCCAGCCCCCACCCCCAATACCCTCCACTAGTCACCTGACACTGCAGCTCAACCTCCCTGGTACCTGGAGAAGCCCAGACTGCACCCCTCCAAATCGAACCATGATGGTATGACACAACCACCTCCCCTGTGAGAGGTGACTAGCCCCACAACCTAACTGACTCACTCCAGACGGACCTGACCAGCCCCAGTCGGAACTAAGCCTCCCAGCCTGACTGTCCACGAGCACCTCACCTACCTGTCACTCCATCCACCCATCCCCTCACCTACCTCTCAGCTCAGCCACCCAACTGGCCTTGACCTTACCCCCAAATCACCCCCAACAGCCTCCACACAGACCAACTCACTCAGCTATCAGCCTCCTGCCCTACCCCCTGACAGATTTGTTCATTGAATCCCTACAATGCAGATCGAGGACATTTGGCCCATCAGCTCTGTGCCGACCCTGCAAAGAGCACACCACCTCCCAATCCTATCCCCAACATCTGCCATGGCTAATCCACCCGAATCTGCACATCCCTGGAGATATGGGGCAACTTAGCATGGCTAATCCACCCTAACCTGCCCATCCTGGACAGTGTGGGGCAATTTACCATGGCTAATCCACCCTGACCTGCACATCCCTGGAGACTATGGGGCAATTTACCATGGCTAATCCACCCTAACCTGCCCATCCTGGACACTGTGGGGCAATTTAGCATGGCTAATCCACCCTAACCTGCCCATCCTGGACAGTGTGGGGCAATTTACCTTGGCTAATCCACCCTAACTTGCACATCTTTGGATTGTGGGAGGAAACCAGAGCACCTGGAGAAAACCCACACAGACACGGGGAGAATGTGCAAACTCCACACAGTCACAGATTGTCTACCACTTCAATCCCATTGATTAGATTCCAGTCAGTAACTCACTCCCAGGTACCTGTTATACCAGATATAACCCACCCCAAACTCCTCGAATAGATTCCAGTCAGTAACTCACTCCTGGGTACCTGTTATACCAGATATAACCCACCCCAAACTCCTCGATTAGATTCCAGTCGGTAACTCACTCCCAGGTACCTGTTATTCCATGTGGAAACCACCTCAAACCCCTTGATTAGATTACATCTGTAACTCACTCCCAGGTACCTGTTATACAATATATAAACTACCCCAAACTCCTCGATTAGATTCCAGTCTGTAACTGGTGCATTCACCAGCAGAGACCTCCTGACACATGGGAAGTGTGCAGGAAGTTTAAACATCAAATACAGACAAACTGCAGGTGTTTGCAGAAAAGGCTCCACTTTCCTCCCGCAGTCCAAAGATGTGCACGTCAGCACGGATTGGCCATGTTAAATTCCAGTCTGTAGCTCACTCCCAGGTAGCTGTTCTACCAGATATAAACCACCTCGAACCCCTTCAATAGATTCCAGTCTGTAACTCACTCCCAGGTATCTGTCATTCATATATTAATCATCTCAAACCCCTGCATTAGATTCCAGTCTGTAGCTCACTCCCAGGTAGCTGTTCTACCAGATATAAACCACCTCGAACCCCTTCATTAGATTCCAGTCTGTAACTCACTCCCAGATACCTGTTATTCTTTATATAAACCACCTCAAACTTCACGATTAGATTTCAGAATCGGACAATGTTTTTCTGACTCACTTACCATCTCTGCATCGAAATATCCTTCGCAAAAACCCAATCCTTTGGTCAGTGCGTGTGTCTCTGTCTGTTACTCTCTCCAATCCCAGAGGATCTGCAAACTGCCACATCCATCTGTTCGCCTTTTTGAGTTGGTTCATGATGTCCATGATCCCTGTACAATCCCAGGAAGGCTTCCTTATTTCCCATCTCCCATCCCTTGGGATTAACTGGCAAATCATAAGGTGTTCTCCAAATATTTGGTGACACCATCGCATTAGCTTTCTGTGATCTACATACACGGATCCAGAAAGTCATGTTTCATGTCATAATAAATACCAGATGAAAAGTTTTAATTACCCAATAATACAGGACCCGAGTGACACTGACACTCGCGCGCGCACACACAGAGTCACCTGCATGTGTGAGAGTAGGTGCAGGAGAGACTGTGAGAGAGTGTGAGAGAGTGAGTGTGATCATCGAGCGCAATTCTCTAATCCCATCCTCCCCCTCATGTCCCTTGGTTCGTTTAGACACAAGAACGAAAGCAAGATCATTTATGAGAGAAGGGGAAAGAGATAGAGAGAGAGAGATAGAGAAAGAGAGATTGTGTGCAAGAGTGCGATAGTGAGATTGTACCCGAGAGAGACTGACCTCCCCCTGACACCAAGGGGCTCCTCTATCACACACCGCAATGAAATCAGACGCTGTTTTCAGGAGCAGGACATGGCCCGTGGAATTAGAACGTCTGTCCATGAGGACATTCAGATCCAGGAATCCATCAGAGAATCACAGCAGAACAGAGAGAATCAAACAAAGAACTAGGTGCTGAATTTGTGGAAGAGTACAGTTCCAGTTGAGAATACAGAGCCAGTGATATACCGACCCTGTTGTAGCACAGTCGAGAGTCTGTGTCTGGGTGTGGGATACGTTTGATGGAGACAGTTTAAACTGAGTTGAACTCTGTGTCTCTGCTTGGGGAATGCCTGTCCTTCACATTTCTGACTGCGACATCATCCAGAATTGCACACAATATTCCAAAAGTGACCGAACCAATGTCCTGTACAGCCGCAATGTGACCTCCCAACCCCAATACTCAATACTCTGACCAATAATGGACAGCATACCAAATGCCTTCTTCACTAACCTATCTGTTTGTGACTCCACTTTCCAGGAGCTATAAAGCTGCATGCCAAGGTCTCTTGGTTCAGCAACACTCCCCTCGACCTGACCATTAAGTATATAACACCTTGATTTGCCTTTCCAAATGCAGCACCTCACATTGATCTAAATTAAACTCCACCTGCCACTCCTTGACCCATCGGCCCCTCTGATCAAGATCCCGTTGTACTCTGGGCTAACCTTCTTCACTGTCTACTACACCTCCAATTCTGGTGTCATCTGCAAACTTACTAACTATACCTCCTGCATTCACACCCAAACCATTTATATAAGTGATAAAAAGCAGTGGACCCAGCACTGATCCTTGTGGCACACCACTGGTCACAGGCCTCCACTCTGAAAACACAGTAAACACTGATGCAAAATACTCATTTAATATCTACCCCCATCTCCTGCAGTCCCACTCATAGGCTACCCTGCTGATCTTTGAGGAGCCCTATTGTCTCCCTAGTTACCCTTTTGTCATTAATGTATTGATACAATCCCTTGGGAATTCTCCTTAACCCTATTTGCCAAATCGATCTCATGTCCCCTTTTTGCCCTCCTGATTTCCCTCTCAAGGATACTCCTGCTGCCATTATACTCTTCCAAGAATTAATTCGATTTCTGCTATCTATCCCTGACATGTGCTTCTTTTCTTAACCAAAACCTCAATATCTCCCATCATCCAGCTTTCCCTATACCTTACCTTTCCTTACCATTCCCCTTAACAGCAACATATTCTCCCTGGACTCTCATCGTCTCATTTTCGAAAGCTTCCCATTTTCCAGCCATCCCTTTATCTGCAAAACATCCCTCCCCCATCTCCCACACTGAACCTTTCAATGTTCTTGCCTAATACTGTCAAAATTGGCCTTCCTCCCATTTAGAACTTTGACTTTTAGATCCAGTCTATCCTTTTCCATCGTTGTTTGAAAACTAATACAATTATAGAATTATGTTCGCTGGCCCCAAAGTGCTCCCCCACTGACACTTCGATTTCCTGCTGAATAAGGGTATAGTACATGAGTGTGGTGCTGGAAAAGCTCAGCAGGTCTGTCAGCATCCGAAGGGCAGGAGAATTGCCTTTTCAGGCGTAATCCATTCATCAGGAAAGTGAAATGTCCGAAACGTCGATTCTCCTGCTCCTTGGATGCTGCCTGACCTGCTGTGCTTTTCCAGCAACACACCCTTGACTCTGATCTCCAGCATCTTCAGTCCTCACTTTCACCTGCAGTCTATAATACAATCCCAATAAGGTGATCATCCCTTTCTCATTTCTCAGTTCCACCCAAATAACTTCATTCCATGGATTCTCAGGAATATCCTCCCCAAGTACAGCCGTGATATTATCCCTGATCAACAATGCCATTCCCTCCCCTGTCTTGCCCCACCTTCCTATCCTGCCCTATTGGATTGGTATCAGGGAACATTAAGCTGCCAGTCCTGTCCATCCCTGAACCACGTCTCTGTAATCGCTGTGATATCGCATCCCCATGTTCCTAACCATGCCCTGAGTTCATCCACCTTCCCTGTTAGGCCCCTTACATTGAAATAATGTTTGTCCTCCTATTTCCTGACACTATCATTGGGTTAACTCTCTGACATATGTGTACAAGATCAGCTGAACCCCCTAGACATTAATTTCAGGTTTTCTCACCACTTTAGACAGAAGCGTTCTGCTTTTTCTATTCTTCCTGCAGATCTGAACCTGCCCTCCCTCAGGGACAAAACCTCCCTGGGTCTGAATGTGTGAAAGTGTGGAGGATAACTCCCTGGATATATTCAGGAAAGAGCCTGATGATCCTTTTCCAGATTAAAGACATCACGGAGTATGGAGAGAAAGTGGCGTCGAGATAGAGGATCAGCCGTCATCGTACTGAATGGGAGAGCAGGGTCAGAGGGGCTGAATGGCCTCCTCCTGCTCCTGGTTTCTCTGTTTCAGTTCAATGTCCTCCAGAACATCACACCCTGAGAACTCTCTGGGACTGTATCAGGGAAGCACAACAGTCTCTGTTTTCAGTCAGACATTGCTCCATCTTGAGAATGGGATGTGTGTTTGCAGAGGTTGTTTACACTCGGTCTGGGGAGGGACATGGTCCCCAGGATTCCTGATGGTGTCTCAGTAAAACCCTCACAGCAAGGCCTTCCTTGCTCTTTACCCTCTGCCATGGGGATCCCATGAAGATTGATGGGAGACAGTGTCAGTGGAATGCTCAGGGTCTAATTCCTTCACGTGGATGAGAGAAGGTCTCCAATTGGGACCGAGAGAAACATTGATGCCCGTGGGACTAAAGGGTCAGTGACAGAACGGATACACCATCGGCTCAGAGACAGAATACAGGGCAGAGGTTAATGCGGCTTTCAGATTGGAGGGAGCTCCAGGCTCAGACACGTTTGGAACTGTTTGCAGCAAAACAGAATTGGTCCCTGGTCAAGTTTCACTGCAGGCTGTAGTAACCTGATGCCTTTTCCTCACTCTCTTCCTCCAATCCCTGGTAAGATCTGCTCCTGCATTATTTGTCCTCCTAACTGCACCAGCCTGTTCAATTAAGACCAGAAGACATAGGGGTGGAAGTAAGGCCATTCGGCCCATTGAGGGCACCCTGCCATTTAATCATGGCTGATGGGCATTTCAACTCCACTGACCCGCACTCTCCCCATAGCCCTTCATTCCTTGAGAGATCAAGAATTTATCAATCTCTGCCTTGGAGAGATGTCCCAGCCTCCACTGCACTCCATGGCAATGAATTCCACAGATCCACCACTCTCTGGCTGAAGAAAAGTCTCCTCATTTCCGTTCTAAATTGACCCCCTGTAATTCTAAAGGCTGTGCCCATGGGTCCTAGTCTCCCCTCCGAACGGAAACAGCTTCCCAGTGTCCACCCGTTCTAAGCCATGCATTATCTTGTAAGTTCCTCTTCGATCTCCCCTCAACATTCGAAACTCTAATGAATACAATCCCATGATCCTCAGCCATTCATCGTGTGTTCGGTCTACCATTCCTGGGATCATCCGTGTGAATCTCCACTGGACACGTTCCAGTGCCAGTATGTCCTTCCTGAGGGGTGGGGCCTAAAATTGGACACAGTATTCTAAATGGGACCTAACTAGAACTTTATGAAATCTCAGAAGCTGCTTTTACATTCCAACCCTCCTGAGATAAATGACAACATTACATTCACTTCCTTAATCATGGACTCCACCTTCCAGTTGACCGTTAGAGAATCCTGGGCGAGCACTCCCAGATCCCTTTGTACTTCAGCTTCATTGCTGGGCTTTGTCTCTGAAGTTGAAAAACCCCGTACCTCCTCTTCACAATTTACTTTCCAAGCAATCTGTGTCAAATCTGTTTCACAATCTAAGCCTGTCCTGATCTGGTGCCATTTGGAAATCCAAATACCCTTCAGTCCCTTCCTGGCTTGGTTTAGGAAAACTGGTCCACTCACTTTTTAGATTAGAATTAGTCTAAACATTGTGGCACAGACAGGGAACACAGAGGGCGAACACCTTCAACATCTTAACATCTTATCTGGGCTGATAGCAATTGTTCCAGTTAACCTGAGAATGTAACTTTTAAAACAATTTTGTGATTTACATGTGAAACAAGTGAAACGATCACGGTCATTCTCACAGATGGGAGACTTAAACAATCGAGGTATTTTTTCAATGAGTAATTTCAGTCACATCACACTGTAAACTTTTGCTATAAATTCTGTGTTTTACAACTGTGTACTCCACAACCACCTGATGAAGGAGCAGCGCTCCGAAAGCTAGTGCTTCCAATTAAACCTGTTGGACTATAACCTGGTGTTGTGTGATTTTTAACCTTGTACACCCCAGTCCAACACCGGCATCTCCAAATCAGGGTAAAGTGGGAGACTGGGGAAGGCAGAGAGCAGTGGGATCTTGCTGTGCTCTTGGTGTCGCTGCTGTATTTTATTTCAAATTGCTTTTTATTTCCCTCTCAGTCTGTTCCCCCCGCCCCGAGGAGGGGTTTGGATCCAGGAGCTGAAATTCAGGGCGGTGCAGAGACAGAGGGAATCAAATCATTTCTGCCCCGAGGAATCATCAGCCCAGAGCCAGAACCAGAGAGAGAGAGAGGGAGTGAGACAGCAAGAGAGAGAGAGAGAGTGAGAGAGACAGCGAGAGGGAGAGAGGGAGTGAGAGAGAGAGAGAATAATCAGAAACTGTCCCGTCTCCTTGTTCAGTTGCACACACAGACAGACACACACACACTCACACACACAAATACACACACACACACACACACAAATACACACACACACACTCTCTCACACACACACACACAGTCACTCACTCACACACACACACACACACAGTCACTCACTCACACACACACACACACAGACACTCACTCACACACACACACAGACACACACACACACACACAGACACACACACACACACAGTCACTCACTCACACACACACACACACAGTCACTCACACACACACACACACACACACACTGTCACTCACTCACACACACACACACTGTCACTCACTCACACACACAGACACACACACACACACAGACACACACACACACACATCGGGGAAAGGAATTGCGGAGTTCAGGCCGTCTCTGGGATTTTTCTCACAAGGACCGAGTTCGGGGCTGGGGTGGGCACAAAGGGACAAAAAATGGAGAGGGAGCTGCTGCACAGTCTGATCCCACAGATGTCACTGCCTCCCTCTCTCACTCCAGCTCCCATCTCTACCTCTGCGTTCCCAACTCTCTCTCTGTCTATCCCACAACATTCCTTTAATCCCCATCCTTCCCAACTCCACCCTGTTCACATTCCCCTGTACATTCCCCTCCTACAGATCTCTGGGCCCTCCCTTGTTCCCAGGAACTGTTGAAATGTTCAATCTCCAGCCTCCCAGCTCACGTCTCCCCCACCTCTCCCTGTCAGCTCTGTGGGATCTTGCTGTTCCTGCCTGAGGATTATTCTATCGTTTAATACCATCACCCCCTTTTCCTCTCTCTCACGAGCTGTCTGTTGTATCTCTCTCTCTCTCTCTCTCTCGCTCTGGCTTTCCCTCCCTCCCTCCCTGTGTCTACCCTTTTCTCTCTCTCACCCTCTGTCCTTATGTCTTTCCCCTGGGTGTTTTGTTCTCTCTCTCTGTCCTGTTCTCTCCCTGGGTTTTACACTCTCTCTGGTCTGCCCTCTGTTTCTCTCCCGGGAAGTTCATTCCATGGGATCTTTCTCTGTCCTTTGCTGGCTCTGCCTCGGTGTTTCTCTGTCTCTCTCTTTCCCTGGTTTCACACTGTGTCTCTCCCTCTCCGTCTCTCTCTCTCTCTCTCTCTCCCAGCAGCTCTGTCCTCTGTCTGTCTGTCTGTCTGTCTCTCTCTCTCCCCGGGATCTTTCTCTGTCCTTGGCTCGCTCTCTCTGTCTGTGTCCCTCCCTCTGTCTCTGTCCCTCACCTTGCTTGCTTTCTCTCCCTCCACCTCCCTATCTGTCCCTCCCTCCGTCCCTCCCCCTGTCTCACTGTTCCTGCCCCTTGGGTTAGATTTGGCCTCAGTACCACTTGGTGCGGTACATGCTGTTAACACCGTGGGATCTTGCTGTTCTCTGTGTCTCCCATTGTTGTCCAAACGGTGGGTGGGGGTGGGAGAGATAAAGCCCCTTTCTCACTGAGCAGGTTGGCTGGGGGAAGCCTGGGATCTTGCTGTGCATGAAGAGACACACAGTCAAAAGGCCAGTCAGTCAGTGCACATCCTCCCTCTGGCCCCACCCCCTTCAGCCCAGGGGCTAGGACTCAGTGAGGGGGTAAAAGGGGTGGGCAATTGTGGACGATGGAGACCCATGGGGGCATTTATATCCAGTGGGAGCGGCAAGGAGGGCATATTGGTACAGGGGCAGTTTGAGGGAGGGGCAATTAGAGCAGGACAAGGTGTTAAGGGGGCAAAATGTTTGGGGGAAAGTGCAAGAGTTGGGTCAGAGAGAATGTCTGCTCTCTGGGTGGGGCCACGGCGGGGTATCAGGGATGAGAGTTCTCTGTCAGGAGGGGGGAGTTCAATGAGAGGCCTTTCAGGGGCAAGACCTGAGGGGAGTCTGGGGGTGGGGGCAGGACATGGGGCATTTAACGGGGGAGCAGAGACAGACACGATGGGCTGAATGTCCACCTGGGATTGTGGGACTGGGATCTTGCCATGCAGCAAATGGGGATGGGGGCGCGGTCCATAAGGACTTATGTACCCCTCCCAGACCCTGGCCCGGGGGAGAGCTCAGCAAGGGGGGTGGGAGGGTATCTCTGACATAAATAGCCCCTTCCCCAATATCTCCCAGCCACTGACACACTTGGAGGACAAGCACAGGGGGCAGACAGAGAGAGAAACACACACACACACAGAGAAAGAGAGAGAGAAAGACACACACACACACACACAGAAAGAGAGAGAGACACACACACAGAAAGAGAGAGAGACACACACACAGAGAAAGAGACACACACAGAGAAAGAGAGACATGCGTACACAGAGAGAAAGAGACACACACGCACAGAGAGAAAGAGACACACACGCACAGAGAGAAAGAGACACACGCGCAGAGAGAAAGAGACACGCACAGAGAGAAAGAGACACGCACAGAGAAAGAGAGACACACACACACAGAACACAGAGAAAAAGAGAGAGACACACACACAGAACACAGAGAAAAAGAGAGAGAGAGAGAGAGAGACACACAGAACACAGAGAGAAAGACACACACATACAACACAGAGAGAGACACACACACACAGAACCCAGAGAGAGAGACAGGCACACAGACACACAGAGAGATAGTGAAACAGAGATAGACATGGGAAAGGAAAGAGAGATGGAAGGGAAAAGAGAGGTAGAAACACAGATGAGGCAAGGAGAGACATGGAGAGGGGAAGGAGACCATCTTCACCATTCCAGCTGGTCCCACTCCCTCTCCATGGTCTCTGTCTCTGTCTCTGTCTCTGTCTCTCTGTGCATGTGTCCCCCATCAGGGACAGAGCCTGGTCCCAGCTCCCTCTCCATGGTCTCTGTCTCTGTCTCTGTCTGTCTCTGTGCATGTGTCCCCCATCAGGGACAGAACCTGATTTGGAGAAGCTTCTAAGATCCAAAACAGGATGATATTCAAACACAACCCACATTCTCATAGACAGAGCAAGAGAGACAGTAACACCCTAATACCCCCCCTTGGTCACTCCACACGGCAAAAGGCTCACGGCTGCCTGAGCCAGGTTTAAATACGTCTCCCTCCCTCCATGTCTGTCACTCAAATCCCATCTCCTCCCAAATCCCAGCTCATCCAGTCAGCTCCCAGCTCCATTACCTGGAACACACCTCCCACAGGTCACAGGTATGGAACACACCAACCGTCATCTTTGTGGATTTGAGGGGGGTGGGGCCTGGGAGAAAGCAGCAGGTTTAGACCAGGGCTGTCCTTACCCCCATCTCCTGTCACTGGACCCAGCCTGGGAATACACACAGACACAAAGCTGCAGATTCAAACCCTGGGCAGCCCCTGGGCACACACTCACAACACAAACTGACACAAGACATTTGCACAACTTCACCCACATTCTTTGTACAAACTGATGCCACATTTTTGCCCAGATCTGCACAGGCTTTTTCTCAAATTAAAGAGTTTGCACAGATTGATTCACATTTTTTACCCAAATGAACACACTTTTATTCCACAGATTAACACAAGATTGTTTACACAGGTTACTGAGACTCCACTGAACCTGCAAGCTTTGAGTTTTACCCAATTGTGGGTACACCTTCTTCCAGTTTGTTCCTTTTATTTGGCCATTTTTTGGGGGTCACCTAGTGAAACCGGGCATTAAACTTGGGGTGGCACGGTGGCTCAGTGGTTAGCACTGCTGCCTCACAGCATCAGAAACCCGGGTTCAATTCCCACCTCGGGGTGACTGTCTGTGTGGAGTTTGCACATTCTCCCCGTGTCTGTGTGGGGTTTCCTCTGGGTGCTCCAGTTTCCTCCCACAGTCCTGGTGAATTAACACATAGTGTCAGGTGCATTAGTTGGGGTAAATATAGGGTCGGGAAATGAGCCTGAATGGGTTAGTGTTCAGAGAGTCGGTGTGGATTTGTTGGTCTGAAGGGCCTGTTTCCATACTGTAGGAGATTCCCTAATTAGAATCTAATCTAAATATTCATGAAGAGAATTTCCATAAACAACGACACAGCAGAGCTGGTGTACTGCAGATCAATGAGAAGTTGATGAGCTACAGGTGCCCTCTGCTGCTCATCAGAAACCCTGCAGTTCCCAACACGACCCGCTTGGAGGACAAGAGCCATTTCACATCTGTTTCCCTCCATCTGCTACTGTCGCTGGAATTGGTCAATACAGAGCTAAAAACACACATCGATTTGTGTCCAACAATATCTGATTTGTCTCCCCGACCAGGAAATGGTGTCACTCAGCGTGGCAGGGCCATTCCCCAGAACGGGCCAAGTTTCTGGTTCAAGGCACATGGGTCATCCCTGATCAACCAGAAATTGCTTTGGGATGTCACAGAGTCATAGAGATGTACAGCATGGAAACATGCTTCGGTCTAACCCATCCATGCCGACCAGATATCCCAACCCAATCTAGTCCCACCTGCCAGCATCCGGCCCATATCCCTCCAAACCCGTCCTATTTATATACCCATCCAAATGCCTCTTAAATGTTGCAATTGTACCAGCCTCCACCACTTCCTCTGGCAGCTCATTCCATACACGTACCACCCTCTGCGTGAAAATGTTGCCCCTTAGGTCCCTTTTATATCTTAACCCCTCTCACCCTAAACCTATGCCCTCTAGTTCAGGACTCCCCGACCCCAGGGAAAAGACTTTGCCTATTTATCCTATCCATGACTCTCATGATTTTATAAAACTCTATAAGGTCACCCCTCAGCCTCTGACGCTCCAGGGAAAACAGCCCCAGCCTATTCAACCTTTCCCTATAGCTCAGATCCTCCGACATTGGCACCATCCTTGTCAATTTTTTCTGAACCCTTTCAAATTTCACAGCATCTTTCCAATAGGGAGGAAACCAGAATTGCACGTAATATTCCAACAGTGGCCTAACCAATGTCCTGTACAGCTGCAACATGACCTCCCAACTCCTGTACTCAATACTCTGACCAATAAAAGAAAGCATACCAAACGCCTTCTTCACTATCCAATCTACCTGCGACTCCACTTTCAAGGAGCTATGAACCTGCACTCCAAGGTCTCTTTATTCAGCAACACTCCCTAGGATCTTACCATGAAGTGTATAAGTCCTGCTAAGATTTGCTTTCCCAAAATGCAGCACCTCGCATTTATTTGAATTAAACTCCATCTGCCACTTCTCAGCCCATTGGCCCATCTGGTCAAGATCCTGCTGTAATCTGAGGTAACCCTCATGTGGGTCATGTGGGTTTTATTTTAAAACTCAGACAGAAACCCATTTTGTCAGGGACCTTCCACGAATTGGGATCGATTGACAAGCCTTAAGGAGTGTGTGCCAAAGCATTGCATGAGAGGTCGGGAAAGGAGTCCGGAGACAATGAGGAGCCACTGGACTCAAAATTCTGTTTTCTCCTGACCGTTGCTGCCTGACTCACTGAGTTTCTCCAGCAACATCTGTGGTTTCTTTTTAAAGAAGCCAACAAATGTGGATTGTGTGCAGGAGTCTTCCTCTGTTTGTGTGAGTTTCCTCTAAGTGGTCTGGTTTCCTCTCACGGTCCAAACACATGCCGGTCAGGTGGATTGGCCATGCTAAACTACCAATGGTATCCAGGGATGTGCTGATTAGATGGATTAGCCACCGGAAATGTAGCGGAGTGGGTCTGAATGGGATACTCTTCAGAGGGTCAGTGTGGATTGGATGGGCCGAATGGCTGGCTTCCACACTCCATAAGTAGGAGAGAGTGAGGGCACGGGTATTCACGGCTCGGGCAAGAATGTGGTAGAGGCAGGTGAAGGAATTCTGACGACATCCACGGATCAGAAATGGTCCTGGAGTATCATGCAAATTTCAAAGAGAGAGGTGCAACAGAAATAATACACAAACAGGGACTGGTGAACACATCCCGGTGGTTAGAATTTCAGAGAAATATATTGGGGTGAATGCTTGATGGGAATTACATCATTGGTTTTGGAGCCAGTGTCTGGATGTTGCAGGTCGATATAATGATAGGGAGGTTCACTCAGCTGAAAAGCAAATGGATTAATATTACTTGGACTATCGTCAAAGATCCGGCAACTCAATTCAATATCCCACAGATGCTGTTACACCACCCCCCTATCACACTGTGGTAAACAGGCAACATGAAATCAATCCATTGATACAAGACTGAAATTCATGCATTACACTTACCCCCATTCCTGCTGAACACTGAGCTACCTCACTGAGTTCACTCGGATGATCCCAGGTATGGAGAGATTGGCTTGTGATTACCTAGAGGACAGTTAAGAGTCAACCATATTACTGTGGGTCTGGAGTCACAAGTGGGCCAGACCAGGTAAGGATGACAGTTTCCTTCCCTATAGATTAACTAGATTCTTGATCAGTCGGATCTTGTCAGCAAAGATTAAAGAGATGAGAGCTCTACTCACTGGGATTGGGAAGAATGAGAGGTGATCTCACTGAAACATACATAGGATTCTTAAGGGGCTTTTCCAGGGTCAGCACTATTTCCCACCACGAGAGAGTCTGGGACCAGAAGGCACAGTCCCAGAATAAATGGATGCAAGTTTAAGACTGAGATGAGGAGGAACGTCTTCTCTCAGAGGGTTGTGAATCTTTGGAACTCCTTGTTGCAGAGACCTGTGGGGGGGCAGAGTATTTCTGTATGTTTAAGGCTGAGGTATTTTTATTCATTATGGGGACGTGGGTGTCACTGGCTAGACCAGTATTTATTGCCCATCCCTAATTACCCAGAGGGCAGTTAAGAGTCAACCATATTACTATAGGCCGGGCGTCACATGTGGGCCAGACCAGGTAACGATGGCAGTTTCCTCCCCTATAGGTTATATAGATTCTTAATCACTTGGATCTTTAAGGGTCATGGGGAAAGGGCTGGAGAGTGTACGTGACCAGCCAATGATCCATTTGAATGGTGGCGCAGGATTGAGGGGCCGAATGACCTCTGGCTGCTCCTATTTCTTACGGTCTTATTGTCTACCTGTTCCTCACCGTTTGGTTTACTGCTGCTTAAGGGATGTTACAAAACTTGGCAGCAAGATGAGAGTAATGTCAGGAACACAGAATGTCCACCCAGGATTGGTCTAACCTTAGGCCTCACCGCAGTCAATTGTGTCGGTACCCCTCAACATATCAAAGAGGATCATGGAACGTGGGTAAAGATAACTAGGCTTGCTGTAAAAATAGACCGACACCAGTGTCCTTTGTCAACTTAACACATCTTCTGCAGGTTATATCACAACTTTAAGCTCCTACCTTGGAGGCAGGTGGACCTTTTCCAAGGTTAACAGTCTCTGCAAAACAAAGATTAAACACTAAGGCCAGGCTTTTTAGTGTCTGAATATAACTGACAGCATCTGATACTGAGGAAAATTTATTGTACACAAATGTGCCTTTTCTCTCCCTCCTGTAGGAGATTGCAGCACTGCTCCATGAGATTCAGAGTTTTCAGGCTTCACCCAAGTGCCCCTCCACTGTAATCCATCTCACTCGAGTTATATGACCTTTCATCCTTCCTCCCTCATGTCTTTTTAAGGGGAGATGATGGCCTACTGGTATTATTGCTTGGCTGTTAATCCAGAGACCCAGATAATGCTCTGGGGACTCAGGTTTGAATACTGCTATGGCGAAGGGTGGAGGGGGGGGCGTTTGAATTCAATGTTAATGCAATTAGGAATCTACAGATGACCATAAAACCACTGTCAATTGTCAGAGAAACCTATCTGGCCGACTAATGTTCCTCACCTGGTCTGGCCTACATGTGACTCCAGACCCACAGCAATGTAGCTAACTCCCAGTTGCCTTCAGAAAAGGCCCAGCAAGTCTCTCAGTTGTATCAGTCGCTACAAAGTCTCAAGAAAGAAATGATGATGGGTCAGCCTACAGCTCATGGACTGCAGCAGTTCAAGAAAGCAGCTCACCTCCACCTTCTTAACAGGCAACTAGGGACGGGCAATAAAATCCTGGCCCAGCTAGCGACGTCCTGTTAGTGAATTTTAAAAAAATCAAAGTTTTTCTGGTGGTAGCGAGATCAAAAATTGAACCACACCCTGGTTTATTATTTTATAGAAACATAGAAAATGGAACTATGAGTAGGCCATTCGGCCCTTTGAGTCAGATTTGCCATTCAGTGTGGTCATGGCTGATCATACAACTCCGTCCCCTGTTCCCCCCCTCTCCCCATACACTTTGATTCTTTCAGCTGCAGGAATGTTACCTAACCCCCTTCTTAAATACATTCAAAGTTTTGACCTCGACTGCTTTCTGTGGCCCAGATTTCCACAGGCTTTGGGTGAAGGCATTCTCTGTATCTAAGTTCAAAATGGCCGACACCACGTCGTTAGACTGTGACCCCTGGTTCTGGACTCCCCAGTCATTGGGAGCACTCTTCCTTGTATATCCTTTGTCTAGTCCTGTTAGAATTTGATAGGTCTCAATTACACTCCACTCTCATTCTATAAATTCCTGATCCATTCGCTCACCCTATGTCAGCCTTGCTGTCCAAGAATCAGTCACTACACTCCCTCTATCGGTAGAACATCCTTCCTCCGATAGGGAGACTCAAACTGCAAGTGTGGTCTCACCAAGCTCCTGTACAATTGCTGCAAGACCTCCCTGCTCCCGTACACCAATCCTATCAGTATGGAGGTTAACATACCACGGTATCTCAATGATTTGTATTGGATTAGTGGTGCTGGAAGAGCACAGCAGTTCAGGCAGCATCCAAGGTACAGTGAAATCGACGTTTCGGGCAAAAGCCCTTCATCAGGAATAAAGGCAGTGAGCCTGAAGCGTGGAGAGATAAGCTAGTGGAGGGTGGGGGTGGGAAGAAAGTAGCATAGAGTACAATGGGTGAGTGGGGGAGGGGATGAAGGTGATAGGTCAGGGAGGAGAGGGTGAAGTGGATAGGTGGAAAAGGAGCTAGGCAGGTAGGACAAGTCCGGACAAGTCATGGGGACAGTGCTGAGCTGGAAGTTTGGAACTAGGGTGAGGTGGGGGAAGGGGAAATGAGGAAACTGGTGAAGTCCACATTGATGCCCTGGGGTTGAAGTGTTCCGAGGCGGAAGATGAGGCGTTCTTCCTCCAGGCGCCTGGTGGTGAGGGAGCGGCAGTGAAGGAGGCCCAGGACCTCCATGTCCTCGGCAGAGTGGGAGGGGGAGTTGAAATGTTGGGCCATGGGGCGGTGTGGTTGATTGGTGTGGGTGTCCCGGAGATGTTCCCTAAAGTGCTCTGCCAGGAGGTGCCCAGTCTCCCCAATGTAGAGGAGACCGCATCGGGAGCAACGGATACAATAAATGATATTAGTGGATGCCACCCTCTCCTTCCTGACCTATCACCTTCATCCCCTCCCCCACTCACCCATTGTACTCTATGCTACTCTCTCCCCACCCCCACCCTCCTCTAGCTTATCTCTCCACGCTTCAGGCTCACTGCCTTTATTCCTGATGAAGGGCTTTTGCCCGAAATGTCGATTTCGCTGCTCCTTGGATGCTGCCTGAACTGCTGTGCTTTTCCAGCACCACTAATCCAGAATCTGGTTTCCAGTATCTGCAGTCATTGTTTTTACCTCAATGTTTAGTACTGCTACCTCACAGTGCCAGGGAGCCAGGTTTAATTCCAGCCTCGGGCAACTGTCTGTGTGGGTTTCCTCTGGGTGCTCAAGTTCCCTCCCACATTTAAAGACATGCAGGTCAGAGTGAATTGGCCATAGTGTTCAGGGGTGTGCGGTTAGGTGCATTAGTCAGGGATAAATTAAGAGTAATGGTTTGGGTGGGTTAACTTCTACATCTTTGGGAGGAAACCCACGCAGACACGGGAAAGAACGTGCAAACTCCACACAGACAGTCACCTGAGAGTGGAATCGAACCCCAGGTCCCTGGCACTGTAAGGCAGCAGTGCTAACCACTGAGCCACCATGCCACCCAGTCACATGGGCACCCATGCACTTGGGTAGGAATAACCAAGGCCATACATACCGTTTCCCCTGTGTTTCTTCTTATTCACTGCAGCATATACGGGAAATGCCTTTGATGGTGCTGCAGGAAATAAAGGAGATTAAGCTGAAGATACAAAGGGAAATATCTAAAGCACACGGAAGTCCCATTAGAAAACAGCGTTCCAAGGAACGTTGCAGGAATTCCAATTATTACAGCCATATAGACATAAGGCTTCAAAGTATAAAAAGAGACCTTTCTGCCTGTGCACCCATACAAGTCAAGCACTGACCTACTCCAGTCCCATTATCCAGCTCATCGCTTTGTACATGACGGTGATTCAAGGACGAAGGACTTCTTAAATGTTATGATGGCTTCAGCATGTGCTACCCTTACAGGCTACAGCTTCCATACATCCATGGCCCCTCTACTGCACTATCCACCAACAGCATTAGCAAACCCCATTGCAAGGATGGGTTGGTCCTAACCTCAGTCTCAGGTGTAACCTGATGGACTTGTACAGATCCCCCAGACCCCAGCTTTGCAGTTGCCTGCCATTTCAACGAAATCACCTTGCCTTCAAGTTGACATTCCAGTCCTGAGCTGGCTTACGTTTTCCAACGAAGCCCAACCCAAGCTCCAAAAACATGTACAGCTGCTAGGGTGGGGGAACTTCATGATGAGGGGGGCACATTTCTAAGGTGAGAGGAGAAAGATTTAAAAAGGACATGTGGGATAACTTTTATACACAGAGGGTTATTTCTGTGGGCACTGAAACTCCAGAGCAAGTGGTGGATGTGGGTACAGTTACAATGTTTATAAGACATTTAGATAAGTTAATGAATAAGGAACGTTTGGAGGGATATGTGCCAAGGTGGGACTAGTTTAGTTTGGGATTAAGGTTGTTACGGGCTGGTTGACCGAAGGGTGTGTTTCCGTGTTGTATGACTGCATCAGTTCACTTCAAAATATAAGTTTGCCAATCTATGTATAAATATACGGAAAACTGTACTTGCATTTTGTTCCTGGATTTATCTCACAAGTTTTGTTTTGTCCAGGCTGTTCCACAGCAGCATCTGTGCACAAAAAGGAAAGCAATTTAACTTGCAGCTAAAAACAATTGGTCAACTTCCCTTCAATTTCCATTTATTTCATTATCCAAATGTTGCTGCCCTCGCGTCCTTATCCCTGTTCATTGATTGGGGCTGAAAAAGAAACTTCAGCAGCCATTGGGGAATCATCGGATCATATTGAGGTAGGAGTAGTAGGCCATTCGGCCCTCAAGACGGTTCCTGCCATTTGAAATGCTCATGTCTCTGACCTCAACTCCATTTCCCTGTCCACCCCAGATTACCAATGCCTTGTCATCTTGCCATCATTCACAAGCTGAGATTAAAATAAACCAACATCTACGTATGCAAACACAAAAATGCCACCTACTCCCTGTGAAACATATATTTTTTCTGTATGACAACATCTACATTCTCATTTCATTAACCTCATGTGTAATTTGGTGGGGCTGCTGGACAACAGGGGAGGTTATGGCCTAGTGGTATTAATCCAGAGACCCAAGCAATGTTGGGGTGACCCAGGTTCAAATCCTTCCCCAGCAGATGGTGGAATTTGAATTTTTTCAATTGAATTCAATAAAATTCTGGAATTAAGTGTCTAACAATGACCTCAAATCCATCGTTAGGGAAAACCCACATTGTTCACTAAGGCCTTTGAGGAAATGGAACTGCCATCCTTACCTGGTCTGGACTCCATGTGACTCCAGACCCACAGCAATGTGATTGACTCTTGACTGCCCTCTGGAGTAATTACTGATGCTCAATAAATGCTGGGCTAGCCAATGGTGCCCTCATCCAGCGAATGAACAAAAAAAAAGTCTTGTCAATATGGGGGAGATATGTTCAATAATTCGAGCGCACATCAGGCTCAATATCCATCATATGCCCACTGCAGTTCAGTTCGTCCGCAATGTTAATAGTATATTAACTTTGGTATAACGGTCACTGAGGTTGATCTCGTGTTATTGGTGTTGATAGAATTCTGATGAGGGGATATTGTTTTGTCACTCTCCCTTCTCCTCTTGAGCCTCTCAATGAATAAGCCAAATGCATCATGCCCAGTCAGACTGAACAGTGGTTCTTCGTTAACACTGTGGACGAAGGAGCATCAGCCTCTGGCTCCATCAGCATTAGCCTGGACTAGAGAATAGAACAGTGCAGGTACAGGTGCTGGTGCAGGTGCAGGTGCAGGTGCAGGTGCAGGTGCAGGTGCTGGTGCAGGTGCAGGTGCAGGTGCAGGTGCTGGTGCTGGTGCAGGTGCAGGTGCTGGTGCAGGTGCAGGTGCTGGTGCAGGTGCTGGTGCTGGTGCAGGTGCAGGTGCTGGTGCAGGTGCAGGTGCTGGTGCTGGTGCTGGTGCTGGTGCAGGTGCAGGTACAGGTGCAGGTGCAGATGCTGGTACAGGTGCAGGTGCAGGTGCTGGTGCAGGAGCAGGTGCAGGTGCAGGTGCTGGTACAGGTGCAGGTGCAGGTGCAGGTGCAGGTGCTGGTGCAGGTGCAGGTACAGGTGCAGGTACTGGTGCTGGTGCAGGGGCTGGTGCTGATCAATGGCTCCAGGCTGGAAGCTAAGATTCACTTCCCTGGACACGAATCTTTCATGACCCACATTAATACAACATTAAATTGTCTCGACAATGGGGACAGCAGACCCACTGGCGGAACCTTCACGACACTTTCACCCATCGTTAGGGGAAATAAATAAACCTTGACTCTAATAAACCATCAAGTGCATCAAAATACTGCAGATGCTAGATGTCTGAAACGAAGACAGAGAATGCAGGAGAAACTCAACAGGTCTGGTAGCATCCGCAGAGAGAGAAAAAGCAGAGTTACTGTTTTGAACCCAACATGACTCTCCTTCAGAACTCGGTTCTGGAGTGGTTAGAGTTGTACAGCACGGAAATAGAACAAGTTCATGCCCTCCAGATTTCCCAAACTGAACTTGTCCCATTTGCCCACATTTGACCCATGTGCCTCTAACCCTTTTCTATCCATATCCCTATCCAAATGTCTTTTAAATGTTGTACTCACTTCTACCACTTCCTCTGGCACATTGTTCCATATGCACATCGCTCAGTGTGTGTGAAAAGGTTGCCCCTCAGGTCCATTTTAAATCTTTCTCCTCTCCTACCCTGGGGACAAGACCCTTGCTATTCACCTTATCTATCATAGAATCCCTACACTGTGGAAACAGGCCATTTGGCCCAACAAGTCCACGCCAACCCTCTGAAGAATAACCCACCCAGACTCATTCCCCTACCCTATTACTCTACATTAACCTCTGACTAATGCACCTCACCTACACAGCCTTGAACACTGTGGGGCAACTTAGCAGACAATTCACATAACCTGCACATCTTTGGACTGTGGGAGGAAACCGGAGCAGACCCAGAGGGAACTCACACAGACACTGGGAGAATGTGCAAACTCCACACAGACACCTGAGGCTGGCATAGAACCCACGTCCCTGGCACTGTGAGGCAGCTGTGCTACACACTGAGCCACTATGACGTTATAAACTTCTATAAGTTCACCCCTCAGCTTCCTACAGCCTACAGAAACATGTCCCAGCCTAACCAGCCTTTCCTTATAACTCAAACACTCTAGTCTCGGTTACATGGTTGTAAATCCTTTTTGTGCCCTTTCCAGTTTCATGGCAACCTTCCTATAGCAGAGCGACCAGAAATGGATGCAGAGCTCCAGAAATGGCCTTAGAGTTCTGAAGAAGAGTCAGACCAGACTCGAAACGCTAACTCTGTTTCTCTCTCGATGAATGCTGAGTTTCTCCAACATAACCCCGTGTTTGTGTCCATTACACCAGCTGCTCAATGCAACTGAAGCACATAGGTGCTGACGCTGGAGATGTGAAATAAAACCCAGAAAGCACTGGAGATACTTGCAGCAGGTCTGGAAACATCTGTGCAGAGGGGGAAAGACAAAATGAACATTGTGAGTCCAAAAAGGTCTTATCAAACTCGAACCTTGTTTCTCTCTCCGCAGAAGCTGCCAGACCTGCTGAGTTTCTCCAGTACTTTCTGCTTCTATTTCAGGTGCTCACTACAGTTACATGATGATCGCGTCTTGTGACTTACCGCTGCCTGTTGACGTCCACCTGAAATGCCTTGCCTGCTGCTGCCCTGTGGTGCTAGACAAAATGAAAATAATTCAGGGGGTTTTCTAGATTCCCTACAGTGCGGAAACAGGCCCTTCGGCCCGACCAGTCCATACCGACCCTCTGAAGGGTAACTCACCCAGACCCATTTCCCTCTTACTAATGCACCAAATGCTATGGGCAATTCAGCATGGCCAATTCACCTGGCCTGTACATCTTTGGACTGTGGGAGGAAACCGGATCATCTGGAGGTAACCCACACAGACACGGGGAGAATGTGCAAACTCCACACAGACATGAGGCTGGAATCGAACCTGGAACCCTGGTGCTGTGAGGCAGCAATGCTAACCACTGAGCCACTGTGCTGCCCCAAGTGCAAACCGTATATTTTCGATCTGTGGCTGTATGGGATTAATGCTATTTTAATGTGACTCGGGGCTCAGAGAACACAAAAGGTTTCATTCTTGGGGACAGAGAGAGTCAGACGATAATTTGTGACCAAAGCACAAACATGGGAGAAAGCGAGGACTGCAGCTGCTGGAGATCAGAGTCCAAAAGTGTGGTGCTGGAAAAGCGCAGCCGGTCAGGCAGCATCCAAGGAGCAGGAGAGTCGACGTTTCAGGCATAAGTCCTTGGTCAGGGATGATCGGGATTCCTGATGAAAGGTTTGTGCTCGAAACGTCGGCTCTCCTGCTCCTCGGTTATGGCCTGACCAACTGTGCTTTTCCAGTACCACACTTGGACTGAGTTACAAGAATGACCTCCTAAAACAGACAGATAGAGGTAACTGTTCTGACATATAAATGGTTTCGAAAATGCATTAAAATGGAGCAACAGTTCTGCCTGCAGGTCCCCAGCTATATCTGAAGTTGTTTAATACAAAGTTTATCATGCGGTCTGAAATAATTCCACAAAGGCTGCTACCCTGTCATCAAGTCCCCTTTGGGCATAGGTTTAGGGTGAGAGGGGAAAGATATAAAAGAGTCCTAAGGGGCCACTTTTTCACCAGGAGAGTGGTATGTGTATGGAATGAGCTGCTAGAGGAAGTGGTGGAGGCTGGTACAATTGCGATGTTTAAGAGGCATTTGGATGGGTATATGAATAGGAAGGGTTTGGAGGGATATGGGCCGGGTGCTGGCAGGTGGGACTAGATTGGGTTGGGATATCTGGTCAGCATGGACGGGTTGGACCGAAGGGTCTGTTTCCATGCTGTACATCTCTATGACTCTGTGACCCAGCAAGCACAGAGCCGGCTCTGAGGGTGAGCAGAGCCCCTGACACTCCTGTTTATATCTGTCAGCCAGGGTTCCCTGACTGGACCGGGTTAACTGCCACAATCAGTGAACTCCTATTCTCGGAGGTCCACCTGGCTGACCATGTCCCAATTGCGAGACTGACATGCCCCAAATCACATTTCATTGCTCAGACCTTTGAGTCTAGGAGTTGGGACGTTAATGTTGAGGTTGTGCAGGATGTTGTGAGGCCTCTTCTGGAATACTATGTCCAGTTCTGGTCTCCCCTGTCATAGGAAGGATGGAGAGGGCTCAGAAAAGATTTACCAGGATGTTACTGAGAATAGAGGGTTCGAGTTATAAGCAGAGGCTGGATTGGCTGGGACTTTTCTCACTGGTGCGGAGGAGCTTGAGGGATGACCTTATAGAGAATTACAAAATCATGAGGGGCATCGATAAAGTGAACAGTAGGTGTATTTTCCCTCAGGTGGGGGCATATTTCTCAGGAGAAAGGAGAAAGGTTTGAGAAGGATGTGAAGGCTAATTATTTTACACAGAGAGTGTTTCATGTGTGGAATGAATTTCTAGAGGAAGTGGTGGATGCAGGTACAGTTTAAAGACATTTAGATAAGTAGATGAATAAGAAATGTTTTGAGGGATAAGCCCAGGCAGGTGGGACTCATTTAGTTTGGGATTATAGTCAGCACGGACGAGATGGACCAAAGGGTCTGTTTCCATGTTGTATGACTCAATGACTATAAGTTTGTCATGTGACTTTTGTACGATGATAAACTGATCGAATGCACTTCATGTAAAATCTGATCATTAAAATTCTGCCACTTTTGCTGATTTAATCAGGTGGTTAGTAATTGTCCAAAGGTTTAAGCCTCTCACCAAGTTATGGGGTTAACATATCCATCTCTGGATTCCTCTTGCCCCTTGTTGCAGCATGCTACCCAGCAATCACACAGTTCTCTGGAACAAAACATAAGGAGGGTTAAAAGATACAATAATGCTCCATCTCTACCTGTCAGACAGCCTTATTACATGTATGATGTTGGAAAATACATTTTCAGTGGCATATACAGTACAACCTCGATTATCCGAACATCAATTATCTGAACACCATTCTCAAGATCCTGTAAAAACAGCATTCGGCCACTCAGCATTCAGTTATCAGTTTAACGGCATTATGGTGTTTATAGCCAGATAACCGAGAAATGTTGGGACGACTGGCGCTGATACATTACTGCTTGTATACGATTGATCAGTTATCAGTTAAACAGTATTATGGCATGACTGTCGGTTAACTGAGAAATGTTCAGATAACCGGCACTCAAATTGCCACTTGTTTACGATCATATCGATTATCCGAACAATCAATTGTCCGAACAAAATACTCGCCGCCCGTCTCGTTAGGACCATCGAGGTCCTATATGCAGAGAGTGAGGTACGACACCGTTCAGGATGGGCAGAGAAAGCTGACAGGGATGTACACTGTGTAATTCTTATTCTCAAATTACTGCAAACAGGAGAGATCCGAGACAAAGGGATAAAATGATAAAGTCACAGAGAGAGAGAGAGAGAGAAAACAGAAAAATATAAGCAAGTCTCTGTAAAGGCTTACCACCCACCCAGCCCCTCTGTTTCAGTACTAGCCCAATCCTCACACAAGCCGAAAATCCACATCATGGTGGAATATACTAGCATCCCATAACGAAAAGGTTATTGAGCGCGGGTGAAGTGTTGGCATTGTGGAGCTGCCATAGGGTTATACAGCACAGAAACAGGCCCTTCGGCCCAACCCATCCTTGCCAACCAGTTTTCCAAAACTGAACTTGTCCCATTTGCCTATCCCTCTACACCTTTCCTTATTAATGTACCTGTTTAAATGCCTTTTAAATGCTGTAATTGTACCAGCCTCCACCACTTCCTCTGGCAACTCATTCCAGACACACACCACCCTCTGTGTGAAAACGTTGCCTCTCAGGACCCTTTTAAATCTTTCCCCTCTCACCTTAAACCTAGGCCATGTAGTTTTCGATTCCCCTACCCTGGGGCAAAGATCTTGGCTATTCACCCTATCCAGACCCTTCACGATTTTATATACCTCTATCGGGCTAATCTCGAACCTCCTGTACTCCAGGGTAAAAAAAGTGCCAGCCTTTCTAGCTTCTCTTTATAACTCAAACACTCCAGTCCCAATAACATCCTTTAAATCTTTTCTGCACCCTTTCCAGTTTAATAACCCCTGCGCATTTGTAGCTATTTAGAATCAGAGAATCCTGGCAGTGCAGGAAGAGGCTATTCAGCCCATCAGGTCTGCACCAACCCATCAAAGAGCATCACAGCCAGACCCAGGCCCCGACCTTATCCCAACAACTGCACTTATGCTTTGGTTAATCCACCCTAGCCTGCACATCCCTGAACACTATGGGACAATTTAGCATGGCCAATCCACCCTAACCTACACATCCCTGGACACTATGGAACAATTTAGCATGGCCAATCCACCCTAGCCCGCACATCTCTGGACACTATGGGCAATTTAGCATGGCCAATCCACCCTAACATGCACACCCTTGGACATTATGGGAAATTTAACATGGCCAATCCACCCTAACCTGCACATCTTTAGACTGTGGGAGGAGACCAGAGAACCCAGAGGAAACCCACACAGACACAGGAAGAACATGCAAACTCCACGCAGATAGTCGCCAGGGGCTGGAATCAAATCCAAAACCCGAGTGCTGCGAGGCAGCAATGCTAACCACTGAACCACCGTGCCACCCTATTTGCCTCAGACATGACGCGCAATGGGAAAATGCATTGTGGGCAGGGACCTAGAGGTTACAGAGGAAGGACCCCCTCTTTGCTTGGAGGAGGCTAAGGTAGCAGACTGTGCCAGTCCCTCACTCCCCCAGTGAACATGCGGAGGAATTATCTCCAGAAATCTCTCTGCCAGGTGAAGTGTCACTTCTCTCCCACCTCAAACTCTCCCTATCTCTGCGATGACACCCACCTCCCACCTCATCCTCTATCACTCTCAGTGTATCATGCAGTGTCCCTCATCTCATGCTCCATCCATGGTACTCAACACACCCTCACTCTCAGGGGGCTCTCTCAAGGACTGTACAGTTCATCGCTAACCACATTGACACCCATTCGCCAGAATGTTGAGAGTGAGTAAAAACGATGATGACGTGCAAGGTGCCACGTAACCCTGTTCAGACCTCGCTAAACTGTCACGCAACATCCAGAGGAAGGGGAGGGGAGGGAATCCGATACCTGGTTTCATTGTATTCTTGCGATTGTTCGTCCTTTTCAAATCCGCGGTCACAACATGACAGCCACAATCCACGAAAAGTACTGTGAGCGAAAAAGATACAAACCATCATGAAACCAGCCTTCCTTCCATTGATCCCATGTACACTTCCCACTGCCTCGGGAAAACAGCCAACATCATCAAAGACCCCTCCCACACCGGTCATACTCTCTTCCACCCTCTTCCATCAGGCAGGAGATACAAACATTTGAAAACACACACCAACGGATTTAAGAACCACTTCTTCCCCACTGTTACCAGCCTTTATAATAGTTGATCCCTCGTATATTAAGGTTGATCTTGCTCTACACCTAAGCTGTAGCACTATATTGTGCATTCTGTTCTATCCTTTGATGTACTTATATATGGTATATTTTGTCTGTTTAGCATGCAAAACAATACTTTTCACTGTCACACAGTGCATGTGACAATGATAAATCTAAATAAACAACTCTATAATTATATGACTCTCGAAAGAAAATTGCATATAACACGTTGTGTTGATCAGCCCCTTTGGCTATTTGAGGCTTTTTTTGTTTCTGAATTTGAGTGTTTCTGTGTTTAACATTTATTTTCCAGTTATAGACCAGGCCAGACCCCCCTCAAAACATGTCAAGAAAGTAGCACACTTTGCTAGTTGTTTTAAACAGGCGTATGGCGGATCTTCCAGAAGTGATGCAGTTGGTCAAACCACTTAGTTTGAAACAAAACGGAATTTATTTACGGGATTACCGAATGAAACACAAACAAAGGGGAACAGAATACAGACTAACAATCAATCTGACATCCCAGCTGATGATCCCAACTTAATGACGCTGTTCCAAATACTTGCAACATTTCCCATAAACACCTCTTGGCACAAAAGGTAAAATCAAACACGGGGTCTCACAGGAGAGATGTCAGAGAGAGATTACCAGCACGGACCTGCCTCTTTGGGTCCAGCAGCTACACAACACTACTGCTAAAATAAACCAAATCAAACCAGAGAAAAACTGAGCTGGGAGAACTGGCCACTGCACTTTGATTGGACAAGTGCTTTTTTCCCAAAAACCTAAAAACCTGTTGCCCGAGGCAGTATCTGTCAGCTATAATCAAACTGGCCCGAAAACCGTTCAACTTAGACTTTTCGGAGTCCATGTCTTTTACGACCTCTCTGAAAGAAAAAAACCAAGGACAGCATAACCTTGTTAAAGGAGCAACATCATCACACAACTTCAACTGCAGCCAAAGCTTCTCATACACTTCTGATGGGGTTATTCCTGATGGTTCTGGCATGACCTCTCATGAATGAAATGGTATTGAAGGTTCCGGTGACAATCACCTCTGTTCAGTGATACCCCATCTACCTGCACGAGGTCTCTGACTGAAAGCTATCTTGAATGTTTCAAACCTTATCTTTTCTTCCATTAAGGACTGTGGGACATGGATAGGGTGATTCACTAAGGTCTTTTTTCCAAGGATGCAGTAGATCAAAACTAGAGGACATAGGTATAAGGTGAGAAGGAAAAGATTTAAAAAGGCCTTGAAGGGCAACGTTTTAACACAGAAAGTGGTGCGTATTTGGAAGGAGCTGCCAGAGGAAGTGGTGGAGGTGGGTACAGTTACAATATTTAAACTTTGATGGGTACAGGAAAGGTTTAGAGAGGTATGGGCCAAATGCTGGCAGATGGAACTAGGTCAGATTGGGATGTCTGGTCGGCATGGATGAGTTATTCCAAAAGGTCTGTTTCTGTGCTGTCTGCCTCTATTCTTTAACAACTATGATCGAAAAAAAAAATTTTTATTTCTGCAAAATTAATCTCTGCAGAGAAAGTTAATTTTTTCTGCTTATATGTTTTGAGTTATTTAAAAGGGAACTTTAATATTTCCAACTGTATGTTAATCAGCTTTGCATCTTTAGGAGATAAGTTCAGTTTTCAAAATAAATGACTAATTTTGGTGTCTGTTGAAGAAGTCTAGTTGATGGCTCTTTCTGATTCTATTGAAACCATGTACATAATTGGTCACATCTAAAAAGCATTTTCATAAATGCTCTGATCTTTGGATTATTGAGACGAGAGGGACCCCACCCCCCTCAGTCAGTAGTAAGAGTTGCAAAATAAATGTTGATAAACTGGAACTAAAATTGTGACAAAAAGCCCACATTTCACTTAAGTATAATCAGTAAAGTTCAAGATTTTAGCTCAGATTAGTTACAGTGTGGAAAAAGGCCCTTCGGCCCAACAAGTCCACACCAACCCTCCGAAGCGCAACCCACCCAGACCCATTCTCCTACATTTATCCCTTCACCTAACACTTACGGGCAATTTAGCATGGCCAATTCACCTAACCTGCACATTTTTGGACTGTGGGAGGAAACCCACCCACCCACACAGACACGGGGAGAATGTGCAAACTCCACACAGTCAGTCGCCTGAGGCGGGAATTGAACCCGGGTCTCTGGTGCTGTGAGGCAGCAGTGCTAACCACAGTGCCACCGTGCTGCCCATTTAAAACCGTATATACTCAAGTAAAAGTCGATCTCATATTTTTGGGCAAAAATTCTGGAATTTTCCATGTATCTCATGTAAAAAGTCGATCCTAGCACTTCACAGATAATAGATCAACATTTATGATTTAGTCTTCTGGTCCGTTCCGCTCTGCTCCAGGTTTTCAAAATTACCATGTTTAATTTTTTTTGTTTCTTTAATCACTGAGAGATCAAGTGGACTTCTACTAATTCCGCGGTATGAATTTTGACAGGCACGAATTTCGGCCCCTCAAAATTAGCATCCATGTAATAGTCAATCCCATAAATTTAGTCTTATAAAGTAGTCAAAAATGTCGACTATTACTCACATACAAATGGTAATAGTTGTTTGTCTTTTCGAATGTTTAATTTCAAACAAAATTAATAGATTTTGCCCAGATGAATTTCACAGGGAAAGTAATCAGTAATTTCACATCGGGGATCTTAACTTTCACTTCAAGCCCAATAACATTACCCTTGAACAACAGTACCCACTCATAAAGAGTCAGTGACCTGAAACTATAATTAGTGATGATGCTGACTCAACTTTTCCAATGCATCTTTTAAAAAAAAGTTATAGACACTCACCTGGTTTCAATACCATCTTTTACTCTGGTTTTGCAGCAAGACATCCATGTACCACAGCAATGCCTGCCGAACAAACACACATTTCAGCAAAGATACAAGTGTAGCTGGCTTTGCCAAGCAGTCACAACTATTAAACATGCCACTTGAAAAACGACAGTCATTTGAACTCAGCACACTAACACCCACAAAAATAATGTTTCAACCTGAGAAAATTCCGAAGGTGATGGGGAACATTCTGACCATGAGCTGGACAGATTTGTAAAGGATGTGCAATATGTTCAGTGTCACTCATGTCTAATTCATTCAGCCTCCTGAGTTACAGAGGTCCAGAGCACAGAAAAAGGCCCTTTGGCCCATCGAGTTTGCACCTGTCAAAAACAGCCACCGAACCTTTCTGCTCCTATTTTCCAACACTTGGCCAAATGCATGGCTTGCCTTGGCATCACAAGTGCACATCCAAATTCTTCTTCAATGTTATGGGGGTTTCTGCCTCTCCCACTCTTACAGGCAGTGAGTCCCACATTCCCACCACCCTCTGGGTGAGGAAGGTTTTCCTCACATTCATTTGAAACCTTGTGCTTCTTACCTTAAATCTATAGCTCCTGGTCACTCCAGGAGCACTTCAGAGAACATTTCCGGGACACCCTCACCAATCAACCCCATCGCCCCGTGGCTGAACACTTTAACTCCCCCTCCCCCTCTGCCGAGGACATGCAGGTCCTGGGCCTCCTCCACCACCACTCCCTTATCACCTGACGCCTGGAGGAAGAACATCTCATCTTCCACCTCAGGATCCTCCAACCCCAGGGCATCAATGTGGACTTCACCAGTTTCCACATTTCCCCTCCCTCCCACCTTACCCCAGTTCCAACCTTCCAGCTCATCGCCATCCTCATGACCCATCCACCTGTTCATCTTCCTTCCTATCTATCTGCTCCATCCTTCCCTCTGACCTATCACCTATACCCCCATCTCCATCCACCTATTGGACTCTCAGCTACCTTCTCCCCAGCCCCACCTCCCTCCCATTTATCTCTCCACCCCTGAGGCTCCCAGCCTCATTCCTGATGAAGGGCTGTTGCCCGAAACGTCAACCTTCTTGCTCCTCGGATGCTGCTTGACCTGGTGTGCTTTTTCCAGCACCACCCTCTTGACACTAATCCCTCCATCAAGGAGAAAGGCTTCTTCCTATCTACCCTGTCTCTGGCCATCATAACCTCAACCATCTCAAGTGCATGTGTGACAGGAAAATGGATTAGTCCAGTGGAAAACTGAGGCACAATAGACCGCGTGTGTCATTCTCTTTCTTTCCTCCATTAGGACAGTAAGGAGAGCACAAATGGCCCGAGTACCTCTGGCTTTAGGGATACTCAGCACGGACTTCCATTCTTCATCATTGGTTGGTGATCCCTTGCTGTAAGTAACTCCTCAAGTACTGAAGCAATCCCAATGCAACAAGATCTAGATAATATCCGGACTCGGACTGACAAGTGGCAAGTAACATGCGTGCCACTCAAATGCCAGGTTATGACCATCTCCAATGAAAGACAATTTAACCTTTGCCCCTTGTCATCCAATGGTATTATCATCATTGAATTCCCCACTATTAACATCCTGAGGTTACCATTGACCAGAAACTGAACTGGACTCACCAGGTAAATATAATGACTGCAAGAGCAGGTTAGAGGTTTGGAATACAGTGGTGAGTAACCCATCTCCTGACACCCCAAAGCTTGTCTATTATCAAGGTTTGTGCGAAGATTTGTAGCTCGGGTGCTCGTTGTTGTGGTTCTGTTCGCCGAGCTGGAAGTTTTTGTTGCAAACATTTCGTCCCCTGGCTAGGAGACATCATCAGTGCTCTGGTGCCTCCTGCGAAGCGCTTCTTTGATGTTTCTTCCGGTATTTATAGTGGTCTGTCCTTGCCGCTTCCGGGTGTCAGTTTCAGCTGTCCGCTGTCGTTGTTGGTTTATTGGGTCCAGGTCGATGTGTTTGTTGATGGAGTTTGTGGATGAATGCCATGCCTCTAGGAATTCCCTGGCTGTTCTCTGTCTGGCTTGCCCTATGATAGTAGTGTTTTCCCAGTCGAATTCATGTTGCTTGTTGTCTGAGTGTGTGGCTACTAGGAAGACAGCTAACAATCCGCATACATGAACATCAACTAGCCACGAAACGACACGACCAGCTATCCCTAGTAGCCACACACTCAGACAACAAGCAACATGAATTCGACTGGGAAAACACTACTATCATAGGGCAAGCCAGACAGAGAACAGCCAGGGAATTCCTAGAGGCATGGCATTCATCCACAAACTCCATCAACAAACACATCGACCTGGACCCAATATACCAACCACTACAGCGGACAGCTGAAACTGACACCCAGAAGCGGCAAGGACAGACCACTATAAATACCGGAAGAAACATCAAAGAAGCGCTTCGCAGGAGGCACCAGAGCACTGATGATGTCTCCTAGCCAGGGGACGAAATGTTTGCAACAAAAACTTCCAGCTCGGCGAACAGAACCACAACAACGAGCACCCGAGCTACAAATCTTCGCACAAACCTTGATAATAGACAAGCTTTGGGGTGTCAGGAGATGGGTTACTCACCACTGTATTCCAAACCTCTAACCTGCTCTTGCAGTCATTATATTTACCTGGTGAGTCCAGTTCAGTTTCTGGTCAATGGTAACCTCAGGATGTTAATAGTGGGGAATTCAATGATGATAATACCATTGGATGACAAGGGGCAAAGGTTAAATTGTCTTTCATTGGAGATGGTCATAACCTGGCATTTGAGTGGCACGCATGTTACTTGCCACTTGTCAGTCCGAGTCCGGATATTATCTAGATCTTGTTGCATTGGGATTGCTTCAGTACTTGAGGAGTTACTTACAGCAAGGGATCACCAACCAATGATGAAGAATGGAAGTCCGTGCTGAGTATCCCTAAAGCCAGAGGTACTCGGGCCATTTGTGCTCTCCTTACTGTCCTAATGGAGGAAAGAAAGAGAATGACACACGCGGTCTATTGTGCCTCAGTTTTCCACTGGACTAATCCATTTTCCTGTCACACATGCACTTGAGATGGTTGAGGTTATGATGGCCAGAGACAGGGTAGATAGGAAGAAGCCTTTCTCCTTGATGGAGGGATTAGTGTCAAGAGGGTGGTGCTGGAAAAAGCACACCAGGTCAAGCAGCATCCGAGGAGCAAGAAGGTTGACGTTTCGGGCAACAGCCCTTCATCAGGAATAAGGCTGGGAGCCTCAGGGGTGGAGAGATAAATGGGAGGGAGGTGGGGCTGGGGAGAAGGTAGCTGAGAGTCCAATAGGTGGATGGAGATGGGGGTATAGGTGATAGGTCAGAGGGAAGGATGGAGCAGATAGATAGGAAGGAAGATGAACAGGTGGATGGGTCATGAGGATGGCGATGAGCTGGAAGGTTGGAACTGGGGTAAGGTGGGAGGGAGGGGAAATGAGGAAACTGGTGAAGTCCACATTGATGCCCTGGGGTTGGAGGATCCTGCTGTGGAAGATGAGATGTTCTTCCTCCAGGCGTCAGGTGATAAGGGAGTGGTGGTGGAGGAGGCCCAGGACCTGCATGTCCTCGGCAGAGGGGGAGGGGGAGTTAAAGTGTTTGGCCACGGGGCGATGGGGTTGATTGGTGAGGGTGTCCCGGAAATGTTCTCTGAAGTGCTCCTGGAGTGACCAGGAGCTATAGATTTAAGGTAAGAAGCTCAAGGTTTCAAATGAATGTGAGGAAAACCTTCCTCACCCAGAGGGTGGTGGGAATGTGGGACTCACTGCCTGTAAGAGTGGGAGAGGCAGAAACCCCCATAACATTGAAGAAGAATTTGGATGTGCACTTGTGATGCCAAGGCAAGCCATGCATTTGGCCAAGTGTTGGAAAATAGGAGCAGAAAGGTTCGGTGGCTGTTTTTGACAGGTGCAAACTCGATGGGCCAAAGGGTCTTTTTTCTGTGCTCTGGACCTCTGTAACTCAGGAGGCTGAATGAATTAGACATGAGTGACACTGAACATATTGCACATCCTTTACAAATCTGTCCAGCTCATGGTCAGAATGTTCCCCATCACCTTCGGAATTTTCTCAGGTTGAAACATTATTTTTGTGGGTGTTAGTGTGCTGAGTTCAAATGACTGTCGTTTTTCAAGTGGCATGTTTAATAGTTGTGACTGCTTGGCAAAGCCAGCTACACTTGTATCTTTGCTGAAATGTGTGTTTGTTCGGCAGGCATTGCTGTGGTACATGGATGTCTTGCTGCAAAACCAGAGTAAAAGATGGTATTGAAACCAGGTGAGTGTCTATAACTTTTTTTTAAAAGATGCATTGGAAAAGTTGAGTCAGCATCATCACTAATTATAGTTTCAGGTCACTGACTCTTTATGAGTGGGTACTGTTGTTCAAGGGTAATGTTATTGGGCTTGAAGTGAAAGTTAAGATCCCCGATGTGAAATTACTGATTACTTTCCCTGTGAAATTCATCTGGGCAAAATCTATTAATTTTGTTTGAAATTAAACATTCGAAAAGACAAACAACTATTACCATTTGTATGTGAGTAATAGTCGACATTTTTGACTACTTTATAAGACTAAATTTATGGGATTGACTATTACATGGATGCTAATTTTGAGGGGCCGAAATTCGTGCCTGTCAAAATTCATACCGCGGAATTAGTAGAAGTCCACTTGATCTCTCAGTGATTAAAGAAACAAAAAAAAATTAAACATGGTAATTTTGAAAACCTGGAGCAGAGCGGAACGGACCAGAAGACTAAATCATAAATGTTGATCTATTATCTGTGAAGTGCTAGGATCGACTTTTTACATGAGATACATGGAAAATTCCAGAATTTTTGCCCAAAAATATGAGATCGACTTTTACTTGAGTATATACGGTTTTAAATGGGCAGCACGGTGGCACTGTGGTTAGCACTGCTGCCTCACAGCACCAGAGACCCGGGTTCAATTCCCGCCTCAGGCGACTGACTGTGTGGAGTTTGCACATTCTCCCCGTGTCTGTGTGGGTTTCCTCGGGTGCTCCGGTTTCCTCCCACAGTCCAAAAATGTGCAGGTTAGGTGAATTGGCCATGCTAAATTGCCCGTAAGTGTTAGGTGAAGGGATAAATGTAGGAGAATGGGTCTGGGTGGGTTGCGCTTCGGAGGGTTGGTGTGGACTTGTTGGGCCGAAGGGCCTTTTTCCACACTGTAACTAATCTGAGCTAAAATCTTGAACTTTACTGATTATACTTAAGTGAAATGTGGGCTTTTTGTCACAATTTTAGTTCCAGTTTATCAACATTTATTTTGCAACTCTTACTACTGACTGAGGGGGGTGGGGTCCCTCTCGTCTCAATAATCCAAAGATCAGAGCATTTATGAAAATGCTTTTTAGATGTGACCAATTATGTACATGGTTTCAATAGAATCAGAAAGAGCCATCAACTAGACTTCTTCAACAGACACCAAAATTAGTCATTTATTTTGAAAACTGAACTTATCTCCTAAAGATGCAAAGCTGATTAACATACAGTTGGAAATATTAAAGTTCCCTTTTAAATAACTCAAAACATATAAGCAGAAAAAATTAACTTTCTCTGCAGAGATTAATTTTGCAGAAATAAAAATTTTTTTTTTCGATCATAGTTGTTAAAGAATAGAGGCAGACAGCACAGAAACAGACCTTTTGGAATAACTCATCCATGCCGACCAGACATCCCAATCTGACCTAGTTCCATCTGCCAGCATTTGGCCCATACCTCTCTAAACCTTTCCTGTACCCATCAAAGTTTAAATATTGTAACTGTACCCACCTCCACCACTTCCTCTGGCAGCTCCTTCCAAATACGCACCACTTTCTGTGTTAAAACGTTGCCCTTCAAGGCCTTTTTAAATCTTTTCCTTCTCACCTTATACCTATGTCCTCTAGTTTTGATCTACTGCATCCTTGGAAAAAAGACCTTAGTGAATCACCCTATCCATGTCCCACAGTCCTTAATGGAAGAAAAGATAAGGTTTGAAACATTCAAGATAGCTTTCAGTCAGAGACCTCGTGCAGGTAGATGGGGTATCACTGAACAGAGGTGATTGTCACCGGAACCTTCAATACCATTTCATTCATGAGAGGTCATGCCAGAACCATCAGGAATAACCCCATCAGAAGTGTATGAGAAGCTTTGGCTGCAGTTGAAGTTGTGTGATGATGTTGCTCCTTTAACAAGGTTATGCTGTCCTTGGTTTTTTTCTTTCAGAGAGGTCGTAAAAGACATGGACTCCGAAAAGTCTAAGTTGAACGGTTTTCGGGCCAGTTTGATTATAGCTGACAGATACTGCCTCGGGCAACAGGTTTTTAGGTTTTTGGGAAAAAAGCACTTGTCCAATCAAAGTGCAGTGGCCAGTTCTCCCAGCTCAGTTTTTCTCTGGTTTGATTTGGTTTATTTTAGCAGTAGTGTTGTGTAGCTGCTGGACCCAAAGAGGCAGGTCCGTGCTGGTAATCTCTCTCTGACATCTCTCCTGTGAGACCCCGTGTTTGATTTTACCTTTTGTGCCAAGAGGTGTTTATGGGAAATGTTGCAAGTATTTGGAACAGCGTCATTAAGTTGGGATCATCAGCTGGGATGTCAGATTGATTGTTAGTCTGTATTCTGTTCCCCTTTGTTTGTGTTTCATTCGGTAATCCCGTAAATAAATTCCGTTTTGTTTCAAACTAAGTGGTTTGACCAACTGCATCACTTCTGGAAGATCCGCCATACGCCTGTTTAAAACAACTAGCAAAGTGTGCTACTTTCTTGACATGTTTTGAGGGGGGTCTGGCCTGGTCTATAACTGGAAAATAAATGTTAAACACAGAAACACTCAAATTCAGAAACAAAAAAAGCCTCAAATAGCCAAAGGGGCTGATCAACACAACGTGTTATATGCAATTTTCTTTCGAGAGTCATATAATTATAGAGTTGTTTATTTAGATTTATCATTGTCACATGCACTGTGTGACAGTGAAAAGTATTGTTTTGCATGCTAAACAGACAAAATATACCATATATAAATACATCAAAGGATAGAACAGAATGCACAATATAGTGCTACAGCTTAGGTGTAGAGCAAGATCAACCTTAATATACGAGGGATCAACTATTATAAAGGCTGGTAACAGTGGGGAAGAAGTGGTTCTTAAATCCGTTGGTGTGTGTTTTCAAATGTTTGTATCTCCTGCCTGATGGAAGAGGGTGGAAGAGAGTATGTCCGGTGTGGGAGGGGTCTTTGATGATGTTGGCTGTTTTCCCGAGGCAGTGGGAAGTGTACATGGGATCAATGGAAGGAAGGCTGGTTTCATGATGGTTTGTATCTTTTTCGCTCACAGTACTTTTCGTGGATTGTGGCTGTCATGTTGTGACCGCGGATTTGAAAAGGACGAACAATCGCAAGAATACAATGAAACCAGGTATCGGATTCCCTCCCCTCCCCTTCCTCTGGATGTTGCGTGACAGTTTAGCGAGGTCTGAACAGGGTTACGTGGCACCTTGCACGTCATCATCGTTTTTACTCACTCTCAACATTCTGGCGAATGGGTGTCAATGTGGTTAGCGATGAACTGTACAGTCCTTGAGAGAGCCCCCTGAGAGTGAGGGTGTGTTGAGTACCATGGATGGAGCATGAGATGAGGGACACTGCATGATACACTGAGAGTGATAGAGGATGAGGTGGGAGGTGGGTGTCATCGCAGAGATAGGGAGAGTTTGAGGTGGGAGAGAAGTGACACTTCACCTGGCAGAGAGATTTCTGGAGATAATTCCTCCGCATGTTCACTGGGGGAGTGAGGGACTGGCACAGTCTGCTACCTTAGCCTCCTCCAAGCAAAGAGGGGGTCCTTCCTCTGTAACCTCTAGGTCCCTGCCCACAATGCATTTTCCCATTGCGCGTCATGTCTGAGGCAAATAGGGTGGCACGGTGGTTCAGTGGTTAGCATTGCTGCCTCGCAGCACTCGGGTTTTGGATTTGATTCCAGCCCCTGGCGACTATCTGCGTGGAGTTTGCATGTTCTTCCTGTGTCTGTGTGGGTTTCCTCTGGGTTCTCTGGTCTCCTCCCACAGTCTAAAGATGTGCAGGTTAGGGTGGATTGGCCATGTTAAATTTCCCATAATGTCCAAGGGTGTGCATGTTAGGGTGGATTGGCCATGCTAAATTGCCCATAGTGTCCAGAGATGTGCGGGCTAGGGTGGATTGGCCATGCTAAATTGTTCCATAGTGTCCAGGGATGTGTAGGTTAGGGTGGATTGGCCATGCTAAATTGTCCCATAGTGTTCAGGGATGTGCAGGCTAGGGTGGATTAACCAAAGCATAAGTGCAGTTGTTGGGATAAGGTCGGGGCCTGGGTCTGGCTGTGATGCTCTTTGATGGGTTGGTGCAGACCTGATGGGCTGAATAGCCTCTTCCTGCACTGCCAGGATTCTCTGATTCTAAATAGCTACAAATGCGCAGGGGTTATTAAACTGGAAAGGGTGCAGAAAAGATTTAAAGGATGTTATTGGGACTGGAGTGTTTGAGTTATAAAGAGAAGCTAGAAAGGCTGGCACTTTTTTTACCCTGGAGTACAGGAGGTTCGAGATTAGCCCGTTAGAGGTATATAAAATCGTGAAGGGTCTGGATAGGGTGAATAGCCAAGATCTTTGCCCCAGGGTAGGGGAATCGAAAACTACATGGCCTAGGTTTAAGGTGAGAGGGGAAAGATTTAAAAGGGTCCTGAGAGGCAACGTTTTCACACAGAGGGTGGTGTGTGTCTGGAATGAGTTGCCAGAGGAAGTGGTGGAGGCTGGTACAATTACAGCATTTAAAAGGCATTTAAACAGGTACATTAATAAGGAAAGGTGTAGAGGGATAGGCGAATGGGACAAGTTCAGTTTTGGAAAACTGGTTGGCAAGGATGGGTTGGGCCGAAGGGCCTGTTTCTGTGCTGTATAACCCTATGGCAGCTCCACAATGCCAACACTTCACCCGCGCTCAATAACCTTTTCGTTATGGGATGCTAGTATATTCCACCATGATGTGGATTTTCGGCTTGTGTGAGGATTGGGCTAGTACTGAAACAGAGGGGCTGGGTGGGTGGTAAGCCTTTACAGAGACTTGCTTATATTTTTCTGTTTTCTCTCTCTCTCTCTCTCTGTGACTTTATCATTTTATCCCTTTGTCGCGGATCTCTCCTGTTTGCAGTAATTTGAGAATAAGAATTACACAGTGTACATCCCTGTCAGCTTTCTCTGCCCATCCTGAACGGTGTCGTACCTCACTCTCTGCATATAGGACCTCGATGGTCCTAACGAGACGGGCGGCGAGTATTTTGTTCGGACAATTGATTGTTCGGATAATCGATATGATCGTAAACAAGTGGCAATTTGAGTGCCGGTTATCTGAACATTTCTCAGTTAACCGACAGTCATGCCATAATACTGTTTAACTGATAACTGATCAATCGTATACAAGCAGTAATGTATCAGCGCCAGTCGTCCCAACATTTCTCGGTTATCTGGCTATAAACACCATAATGCCGTTAAACTGATAACTGAATGCTGAGTGGCCGAATGCTGTTTTTACAGGATCTTGAGAATGGTGTTCAGATAATTGATGTTCGGATAATCGAGGTTGTACTGTATATGCCACTGAAAATGTATTTTCCAACATCATACATGTAATAAGGCTGTCTGACAGGTAGAGATGGAGCATTATTGTATCTTTTAACCCTCCTTATGTTTTGTTCCAGAGAACTGTGTGATTGCTGGGTAGCATGCTGCAACAAGGGGCAAGAGGAATCCAGAGATGGATATGTTAACCCCATAACTTGGTGAGAGGCTTAAACCTTTGGACAATTACTAACCACCTGATTAAATCAGCAAAAGTGGCAGAATTTTAATGATCAGATTTTACATGAAGTGCATTCGATCAGTTTATCATCGTACAAAAGTCACATGACAAACTTATAGTCATTGAGTCATACAACGTGGAAACAGACCCTTTGGTCCATCTCGTCCGTGCTGACTATAATCCCAAACTAAACGAGTCCCACCTGCCTGGGCTTATCCCTCAAAACATTTCTTATTCATCTACTTATCTAAATGTCTTTAAACTGTACCTGCATCCACCACTTCCTCTAGAAATTCATTCCACACATGAAACACTCTCTGTGTAAAATAATTAGCCTTCACATCCTTCTCAAACCTTTCTCCTTTCTCCTGAGAAATATGCCCCCACCTGAGGGAAAATACACCTACTGTTCACTTTATCGATGCCCCTCATGATTTTGTAATTCTCTATAAGGTCATCCCTCAAGCTCCTCCGCACCAGTGAGAAAAGTCCCAGCCAATCCAGCCTCTGCTTATAACTCGAACCCTCTATTCTCAGTAACATCCTGGTAAATCTTTTCTGAGCCCTCTCCATCCTTCCTATGACAGGGGAGACCAGAACTGGACATAGTATTCCAGAAGAGGCCTCACAACATCCTGCACAACCTCAACATTAACGTCCCAACTCCTAGACTCAAAGGTCTGAGCAATGAAATGTGATTTGGGGCATGTCAGTCTCGCAATTGGGACATGGTCAGCCAGGTGGACCTCCGAGAATAGGAGTTCACTGATTGTGGCAGTTAACCCGGTCCAGTCAGGGAACCCTGGCTGACAGATATAAACAGGAGTGTCAGGGGCTCTGCTCACCCTCAGAGCCGGCTCTGTGCTTGCTGGGTCACAGAGTCATAGAGATGTACAGCATGGAAACAGACCCTTCGGTCCAACCCGTCCATGCTGACCAGATATCCCAACCCAATCTAGTCCCACCTGCCAGCACCCGGCCCATATCCCTCCAAACCCTTCCTATTCATATACCCATCCAAATGCCTCTTAAACATCGCAATTGTACCAGCCTCCACCACTTCCTCTAGCAGCTCATTCCATACACATACCACTCTCCTGGTGAAAAAGTGGCCCCTTAGGACTCTTTTATATCTTTCCCCTCTCACCCTAAACCTATGCCCAAAGGGGACTTGATGACAGGGTAGCAGCCTTTGTGGAATTATTTCAGACCGCATGATAAACTTTGTATTAAACAACTTCAGATATAGCTGGGGACCTGCAGGCAGAACTGTTGCTCCATTTTAATGCATTTTCGAAACCATTTATATGTCAGAACAGTTACCTCTATCTGTCTGTTTTAGGAGGTCATTCTTGTAACTCAGTCCAAGTGTGGTACTGGAAAAGCACAGTTGGTCAGGCCATAACCGAGGAGCAGGAGAGCCGACGTTTCGAGCACAAACCTTTCATCAGGAATCCCGATCATCCCTGACCAAGGACTTATGCCTGAAACGTCGACTCTCCTGCTCCTTGGATGCTGCCTGACCGGCTGCGCTTTTCCAGCACCACACTTTTGGACTCTGATCTCCAGCAGCTGCAGTCCTCGCTTTCTCCCATGTTTGTGCTTTGGTCACAAATTATCGTCTGACTCTCTCTGTCCCCAAGAATGAAACCTTTTGTGTTCTCTGAGCCCCGAGTCACATTAAAATAGCATTAATCCCATACAGCCACAGATCGAAAATATACGGTTTGCACTTGGGGCAGCACAGTGGCTCAGTGGTTAGCATTGCTGCCTCACAGCACCAGGGTTCCAGGTTCGATTCCAGCCTCATGTCTGTGTGGAGTTTGCACATTCTCCCCGTGTCTGTGTGGGTTACCTCCAGATGATCCGGTTTCCTCCCACAGTCCAAAGATGTACAGGCCAGGTGAATTGGCCATGCTGAATTGCCCATAGCATTTGGTGCATTAGTAAGAGGGAAATGGGTCTGGGTGAGTTACCCTTCAGAGGGTCGGTATGGACTGGTCGGGCCGAAGGGCCTGTTTCCGCACTGTAGGGAATCTAGAAAACCCCCTGAATTATTTTCATTTTGTCTAGCACCACAGGGCAGCAGCAGGCAAGGCATTTCAGGTGGACGTCAACAGGCAGCGGTAAGTCACAAGACGCGATCATCATGTAACTGTAGTGAGCACCTGAAATAGAAGCAGAAAGTACTGGAGAAACTCAGCAGGTCTGGCAGCTTCTGCGGAGAGAGAAACAAGGTTCGAGTTTGATAAGACCTTTTTGGACTCACAATGTTCATTTTGTCTTTCCCCCTCTGCACAGATGTTTCCAGACCTGCTGCAAGTATCTCCAGTGCTTTCTGGGTTTTATTTCACATCTCCAGCGTCAGCACCTATGTGCTTCAGTTGCATTGAGCAGCTGGTGTAATGGACACAAACACGGGGTTATGTTGGAGAAACTCAGCATTCATCGAGAGAGAAACAGAGTTAGCGTTTCGAGTCTGGTCTGACTCTTCTTCAGAACTCTAAGGCCATTTCTGGAGCTCTGCATCCATTTCTGGTCGCCCTGCTATAGGAAGGTTGCCATGAAACTGGAAAGGGCACAAAAAGGATTTACAACCATGAAACCGAGACTGGGGTGTTTGAGTTATAAGGAAAGGCTGGTTAGGCTGGGACATGTTTCTGTAGGCTGTAGGAAGCTGAGGGGTGAACTTATAGAAGTTTATAACGTCATAGTGGCTCAGTGTGTAGCACAGCTGCCTCACAGTGCCAGGGACGTGGGTTCTATGCCAGCCTCAGGTGTCTGCGTGGAGTTTGCACATTCTCCCAGTGTCTGTGTGAGTTCCCTCTGGGTCTGCTCCGGTTTCCTCCCACAGTCCAAAGATGTGCAGGTTATGTGAATTGTCTGCTAAGTTGCCCCACAGTGTTCAGGGCTGTGTAGGTGAGGTGCATTAGTCAGAGGTAAATGTAGAGTAATAGGGTAGGGGAATGAGTCTGGGTGGGTTATTCTTCAGAGGGTTGGCGTGGACTTGTTGGGCCAAATGGCCTGTTTCCACAGTGTAGGGATTCTATGATAGATAAGGTGAATAGCAAAGGTCTTGTCCCCAGGGTAGGAGAGGAGAAAGATTTAAAATGGACCTGAGGGGCAACCTTTTCACACACACTGAGCGATGTGCATATGGAACAAAGTGCCAGAGGAAGTGGTGGAAGTGAGGACAACATTTAAAAGACATTTGGATAGGGATATGGATAGAAAAGGGTTAGAGGCACATGGGTCAAATGTGGGCAAATGGGACGAGTTCAGTTTGGGAAATCTGGAGGGCATGAACTTGTTCTATTTCCGTGCTGTACAACTCTAACCACTCCAGAACCGAGTTCTGAAGGAGAGTCATGTTGGGTTCAAAACATTAACTCTGCTTTTTCTCTCTCTGCAGATACTACCAGACCTGTTGAGTTTCTCCTGCATTCTCTGTCTTCGTTTCAGACATCTAGCATCTGCAGTATTTTGATGCACTTGATGGTTTATTAGAGTCAAGGTTTATTTATTTCCCCTAACGATGGGTGAAAGTGTCGTGAAGGTTCCGCCAGTGGGTCTGCTGTCCCCATTGTCGAGACAATTTAATGTTGTATTAATGTGGGTCATGAAAGATTCGTGTCCAGGGAAGTGAATCTTAGCTTCCAGCCTGGAGCCATTGATCAGCACCAGCCCCTGCACCAGCACCTGCACCTGCACCTGCACCTGCACCTGCACCTGCACCTGCACCTGCACCTGCACCTGCACCAGCACCTGCACCTGCACCTGCACCTGCACCTGCACCTGCACCTGCACCTGCACCTGCACCTGCACCTGCACCAGCACCTGCACCAGCACCTGCACCTGCACCTGCACCTGCACCTGCACCTGCACCTGCACCTGCACCTGCACCTGCACCTGCACCTGCACCTGCACCTGCACCAGCACCTGCACCTGCACCTGCACCTGCACCTGCACCAACACCTGCACCTGCACCTGCACCTGCACCAGCACCTGCACCAGCACCTGCACCTGCACCAGCACCTGCACCTGCACCTGTACCTGCACCTGCACCTGCACCAGCACCTGCACCAACACCTGCACCTGCACCAGCACCTGCACCAGCACCTGCACCAGCACCTGTACCTGCACCTGCACCAGCACCTGCACCTGCACCTGCACCAGCACCTGCACCAGCACCTGCACCAGCACCTGCACCTGTACCTGCACCAGCACCTGCACCTGCACCAACACCTGCACCTGCACATGCACAAACACCTGCACCTGCACCTGCACCAGCACCTGCACCAGCACCTGCACCTGCACATGCACCAGCACCTGCACCAGCACCTGCACCTGCACCAGCACCTGCACCAGCACCTGCACCTGTACCTGCACCAGCACCTGCACCTGCACCAACACCTGCACCTGCACATGCACCAGCACCTGCACCTGCACCTGCACCTGCACCTGCACCAGCACCTGCACCTGCACCTGCACCAGCACCTGCACCAGCACCAGCACCTGCACCTGCACCAGCACCTGCACCTGCACCTGCACCTGCACCTGCACCTGCACCTGCACCTGCACCTGCACCAGCACTTGCACCTGCACCTGCACCTGCACCTGCACCAGCACCTGCACCTGCACCAGCACCTGCACCTGCACCTGCACCAGCACCTGCACCTGCACCTGCACCTGCACCAGCACCTGCACCTGCACTGTTCTATTCTCTAGTCCAGGCTAATGCTGATGGAGCCAGAGGCTGATGCTCCTTCGTCCACAGTGTTAACGAAGAACCACTGTTCAGTCTGACTGGGCATGATGCATTTGGCTTATTCATTGAGAGGCTCAAGAGGAGAAGGGAGAGTGACAAAACAATATCCCCTCATCAGAATTCTATCAACACCAATAACACGAGATCAACCTCAGTGACCATTATACCAAAGTTAATACACTATTAACATTGCGGACGAACTGAACTGCAGTGGGCATATGATGGATATTGAGCATGATGTGCGCTCGAATTATTGAACATATCTCCCCCATCTTGACAAGATTGTTTTTTTTGTTCATTCGCTGGATGAGGGCACCATTGGCTAGCCCAGCATTTATTGAGCATCAGTAATTACTCCAGAGGGCAGTCAAGAGTCAATCACATTGCTGTGGGTCTGGAGTCACATGGAGTCCAGACCAGGTAAGGATGGCAGTTCCATTTCCTCAAAGGCCTTCGTGAACAATGTGGGTTTTCCCTAACGATGGATTTGAGGTCATTGTTAGACACTTAATTCCAGATTTTTATTGAATTCAATTGAAAAAATTCAAATTCCACCATCTGCTGGGGAAGGATTTGAACCTGGGTCACCCCAAAATTGCCTGGGTTTCTGGATTAATACCACGAGGCCATAACCTCCCCTGTTGTACAGCAGCCCCACCAAATTACACATGAGGTTCATGAAATGAGAATGTAGATGTTGTCATACAGAAAAAATATATGTTTCACAGGGAGTAGGTGGCATTTTTGTGTTTGCATACGTAGATGTTGGTTTATTTTAATCTCCGCTTGTGAATGATGGCAAGATGACAAGGCATTGGTAATCTGGGGTGGACAGGGAAATGGAGTTGAGGTCAGAGACATGAGCATTTCAAATGGCAGGAACCGTCTTGAGGGCCGAATGGCCTACTACTCCTACCTCAATATGATCCTATGATTCCCCAATGGCTGCTGAAGTTTCTTTTTCAGCCCCAATCAATGAACAGGGATAAGGACGCGAGGGCAGCAACATTTGGATAATGAAATAAATGGAAATTGAAGGGAAGTTGACCAATTGTTTTCAGCGGAAAGTTAAATTGCTTTCCTTTTTGTGCACAGATGCTGCTGTGGAACAGCCTGGACAAAACAAAACTTGTGAGATAAATCCAGGAACAAAATGCAAGTACAGTTTTCCGTATATTTATACATAGATTGGCAAACTTATATTTTGAAGTGAACTGATGTAGTCATACAACACGGAAACACACCCTTCGGTCAACCAGCCCGTAACAACCTTAATCCCAAACTAAACTAGTCCCACCTTGGCACATATCCCTCCAAACGTTCCTTATTCATTAACTTATCTAAATGTCTTATAAACATTGTAACTGTACCCACATCCACCACTTCCTCTGGAGTTTCAGTGCCCACACAAATAACCCTCTGTGTATAAAAGTTATCCCACATGTCCTTTTTAAATCTTTCTCCTCTCACCTTAGAAATGTGCCCCCTCATCGTGAAGCTCCCCCACCCTAGCAGCTGTACATGTTTTTGGAGCTTGGGTTGGGCTTCGTTGGAAAACGTAAGCCAGCTCAGGACTGGAATGTCAACTTGAAGACAAGGTGATTTCGTTGAAATGGCGGGCAACTGCAAAGCTGGGGTCTGGGGGATCTGTACAAGTCCATCAGGTTACACCTGAGACTGAGGTTAGGACCAATCCATCCTTGCAATGGGGTTTGCTAATGCTGTTGGTGGATAGTGCAGTAGAGGGGCCATGGATGTATGGAAGCCGTATACTGTAAGGGTAGCACATGCTGAAGCCATCATAACATTTAAGAAGTCCTTCGTCCTTGAATCACCGTCATGTACAAAGCGATGAGCTGGATAATGGGACTGGAGTAGGTCAGTGCTTGACTTGTATGGGTGCACAGGCAGAAAGGTCTCTTTTTATACTTTGAAGCCTTATGTCTATATGGCTGTAATAATTGGAATTCCTGAAACGTTCCTTGGAACGCTGTTTTCTAATGGGACTTCCGTGTGCTTTAGATATTTCCCTTTGTATCTTCAGCGTAATCTCCTTTATTTCCTGCAGCACCATCAAAGGCATTTCCCGTATATGCTGCAGTGAATAAGAAGAAACACAGGGGAAACGGTATGTATGGTCTTGGTTATTCCTACCCAAGTGCATGGGTGCCCATGTGACTGGGTGGCATGGTGGCTCAGTGGTTAGCACTGCTGCCTTACAGTGCCAGGGACCTGGGGTTCGATTCCACTCTCAGGTGACTGTCTGTGTAGAGTTTGCACGTTCTTTCCCGTGTCTGTGTGGGTTTCCTCCCAAAGATGTAGAAGTTAATCCACCCAAACCATTACTCTTAATTTATCCCTGACTAATGCATCTAACCGCACACCCCTGAACACTATGGCATATTCACTCTGACCTGCACGTCTTTAAATGTGGGAGGGAACTTGAGCACCCAGAGGAAACCCACACAGACAGTTGCCCGAGGCTGGAATTAAACCTGGCTCCCTGGCACTGTGAGGTAGCAGTACTAAACATTGAGTTAAAAACAATGACTGCAGATACTGGAAACCAGATTCTGGATTAGTGGTGCTGGAGAAGCACAGCAGTTCAGGCAGCATCCAAGGAGCAGCGAAATCGACATTTCAGGCAAAAGCCCTTCATCAGGAATAAAGGCAGAGAGCCTGAAGCGTGGAGAGATAAGCTAGTGGAGGGTGGGGGTAGGGAGAAAGTAGCATAGAGTACAATGGGTGAGTGGGGGAGGGGATGAAGGTGATAGGTCAGGAAGGAGAGGGTGGCATCCACTAATATCATTTATTGTATCCGTTGCTCCCGATGCGGTCTCCTCTACATTGGGGAGACTGGATGCCTCCTAGCAGAGCGCTTTAGGGAACATCGCCGGGGCACCCACACCAATCAACCCCACTGCCCCATGGCCCAACATTTCAACTCCCCCTCCCACTCTGCCGAGGACATGGAGGTCCTGGGCCTCCTTCACTGCCGCTCCCTCACCACCAGACGGCTGGAGGAAGAACACCTCATCTTCCGCCTCGGAACACTTCAACCCCAGGGCATCAATGTAGACTTCACCAGTTTCCTCATTTCCCCTTCCCCCACCTCACCCTAGTTCCAAACTTCCAGCTCAGCACTGTCCCCATGACTCGTCCGGACTTGTCCTACCTGCCTGTCTCCTTTTCCACCTATCCACTTCACCTTCTCCTCCCTGACCTATCACCTTCATCTCCTCCCCCACTCACCCATTGTACTCTATGCTACTTTCTTCCCACCCCCACCCTCCTGTAGCTTATCTCTCCACGCTTCAGGCTCACTGTCTTTATTCCTGATGAAGGGCTTTTGCCCGAAACGTCGATTTCATTGTACCTTGGATGCTGCCTGAACTGCTGTGCTCTTCCAGCACCACTAATCCAATACTAATCATTGAGATACCGTGGTATGTTAACCTCCATACTGATGGGATTGGTGTACGGGAGCAGGGAGGTCTTGCAGCAATTGTACAGGAACCTTGGTGAGACCACACGTGCAGTTTGAGTCTCCCTGTCTGAGGAAGGATGTTCTACCGATAGAGGGAGTGTAGTGACTGATTCTTGGACAGCAAGGCTGACATAGGGTGAGCGAATGGTTCAGGAATTTATAGAATGAGAGTGGAGTGTAATTGAGACCTATCAAATTCTAACAGGACTAGACAAAGGATATACAAGGAAGAGTGCTCCCAATGACTGGGGAGTCCAGAACCAGGGGTCACAGTCTAACGACATGGTGTCGGCCATTTTGAACTTAGATACAGAGAATGCCTTCACCCAAAGCCTGTGGAAATCTGGGCCACAGAAAGCAGTCGAGGTCAAAACTTTGAATGTATTTAAGAAGGGGGTTAGGTAACATTCCTGCAGCTGAAAGAATCAAAGTGTATGGGGAGAGGGGGGGAACAGGGGACGGAGTTGTATGATCAGCCATGACCACACTGAATGGCAAATCTGACTCAAAGGGCCGAATGGCCTACTCATAGTTCCATTTTCTATGTTTCTATAAAATAATAAACCAGGGTGTGGTTCAATTTTTGATCTCGCTACCACCAGAAAAACTTTGATTTTTTTTAAATTCACTAACAGGACGTCGCTAGCTGGGCCAGGATTTTATTGCCCGTCCCTAGTTGCCTGTTAAGAAGGTGGAGGTGAGCTGCTTTCTTGAACTGCTGCAGTCCATGAGCTGTAGGCTGACCCATCATCATTTCTTTCTTGAGACTTTGTAGCGACTGATACAACTGAGAGACTTGCTGGGCCTTTTCTGAAGGCAACTGGGAGTTAGCTACATTGCTGTGGGTCTGGAGTCACATGTAGGCCAGACCAGGTGAGGAACATTAGTCAGCCAGATAGGTTTCTTTGACAATTGACAGTGGTTTTATGGTCATCTGTAGATTCCTAATTGCGTTAACATTGAATTCAAACGCCCCCCCACCCTTCGCCATAGCAGTATTCAAACCTGAGTCCCCAGAGCATTATCTGGGTCTCTGGATTAACAGCCAAGCAATAATACCAGTAGGCCATCATCTCCCCTTAAAAAGACATGAGGGAGGAAGGATGAAAGGTCATATAACTCGAGTGAGATGGATTACAGTGGAGGGGCACTTGGGTGAAGCCTGAAAACTCTGAATCTCATGGAGCAGTGCTGCAATCTCCTACAGGAGGGAGAGAAAAGGCACATTTGTGTACAATACATTTTCCTCAGTATCAGATGCTGTCAGTTATATTCAGAGACTAAAAAGCCTGGCCTTAGTGTTTAATCTTTGTTTTGCAGAGACTGTTAACCTTGGAAAAGGTCCACCTGCCTCCAAGGTAGGAGCTTAAAGTTGTGATATAACCTGCAGAAGATGTGTTAAGTTGACAAAGGACACTGGTGTCGGTCTATTTTTACAGCAAGCCTAGTTATCTTTACCCATGTTCCATGATCCTCTTTGATATGTTGAGAGGTACCGACACAATTGACTGCGGTGAGGCCTAAGGTTAGACCAATCCTGGGTGGACATTCTGTGTTCCTGACATTACTCTCATCTTGCTGCCAAGTTTTGTAACATCCCTTAAGCAGCAGTAAACCAAACGGTGAGGAACAGGTAGACAATAAGACCGTAAGAAATAGGAGCAGCCAGAGGTCATTCGGCCCCTCAATCCTGCGCCACCATTCAAATGGGTCATTGGCTGGTCACGTACTCTCTCCAGCCCTTTCCCCATGACCCTTAAAGATCCAAGTGATTAAGAATCTATATAACCTATAGGGGAGGAAACTGCCATCGTTACCTGGTCTGGCCCACATGTGACGCCCGGCCTATAGTAATATGGTTGACTCTTAACTGCCCTCTGGGTAATTAGGGATGGGCAATAAATACTGGTCTAGCCAGTGACACCCACGTCCCCATAATGAATAAAAATGCCTCAGCCTTAAACATACAGAAATACTCTGCCCCCACAGGTCTCTGCAACAAGGAGTTCCAAAGATTCACAACCCTCTGAGAGAAGACGTTCCTCCTCATCTCAGTCTTAAACTTGCATCCATTTATTCTGGGACTGTGCCTTCTGGTCCCAGACTCTCTCGTGGTGGGAAATAGTGCTGACCCTGGAAAAGCCCCTTAAGAATCCTATGTATGTTTCAGTGAGATCACCTCTCATTCTTCCCAATCCCAGTGAGTAGAGCTCTCATCTCTTTAATCTTTGCTGACAAGATCCGACTGATCAAGAATCTAGTTAATCTATAGGGAAGGAAACTGTCATCCTTACCTGGTCTGGCCCACTTGTGACTCCAGACCCACAGTAATATGGTTGACTCTTAACTGTCCTCTAGGTAATCACAAGCCAGTCTCTCCATACCTGGGATCATCCGAGTGAACTCAGTGAGGTAGCTCAGTGTTCAGCAGGAATGGGGGTAAGTGTAATGCATGAATTTCAGTCTTGTATCAATGGATTGATTTCATGTTGCCTGTTTACCACAGTGTGATAGGGGGGTGGTGTAACAGCGTCTGTGGGATATTGAATTGAGTTGCCGGATCTTTGACGATAGTCCAAGTAATATTAATCCATTTGCTTTTCAGCTGAGTGAACCTCCCTATCATTATATCGACCTGCAACATCCAGACACTGGCTCCAAAACCAACGATGTAATTCCCATCAAGCATTCACCCCAATAAATTTCTCTGAAATTCTAACCACCGGGATGTGTTCACCAGTCCCTGTTTGTGTATTATCTCTGTTGCACCTCTCTCTTTGAAATTTGCATGATACTCCAGGACCATTTCTGATACGTGGATGTCGTCAGAATTCCTTCACCTGCCTCTACCACATTCTTGCCTGAGCCATGAATACCCGCGCCCTCACTCTCTCCTACTTATGGAGTGTGGAAGCCAGCCATTCGGCCCATCCAATCCATACTGACCCTCTGAAGAGTATCCCATTCAGACCCACTCCGCTACATTTCCGGTGGCTAATCCATCTAATCAGCACATCCCTGGATACCATTGGTAGTTTAGCATGGCCAATCCACCTGACCGGCATGTGTTTGGACTGTGAGAGGAAACCAGACCACTCAGAGGAAACTCACACAAACAGAGGAAGACTCCTGCACACAATCCACATTTGTTGGCTTCTTTAAAAAGAAACCACAGACGTTACTGGAGAAACTCAGTGAGTCAGGCAGCAACGGTCAGGAGAAAACAGAATTTTGAGTCCAGTGGCTCCTCACTGTCTCCGGACTCCTTTCCCCACCTCTCATGCAATGCTTTGGCACACACTCCTTAAGGCTTGTCAATCGATCCCAATTCGTGGAAGGTCCCTGACAAAATGGGTTTCTGTCTGAGTTTTAAAATAAAACCCACATGACACACATGAGGGTTACCTCAGATTACAGCAGGATCTTGACCGGATGGGCCAATGGGCTGAGAAGTGGCAGATGGAGTTTAATTCAGATAAATGCGAGGTGCTGCATTTTGGGAAAGCAAATCTTAGCAGGACTTATACACTTCATGGTAAGGTCCTAGGGAGTGTTGCTGAATAAAGAGATCTTGGAGTGCAGGTTCATAGCTCCTTGAAAGTGGAGTCGCAGGTAGATAGGATAGTGAAGAAGGCTTTTGGTATGCTTTCCTTTATTGGTCAGAGTATTGAGTACAGGAGTTGGGAGGTCATGTTGCGGCTGTACAGGACATTGGTTAGGCCATTGTTGGAATATTGCGTGCAATTCTGGTCTCCTTCCTATCGGAAAGCTGTTGTGAAACTTGAAAGGGTTCAGAAAAGATTTACAAGTGTGTTTCCAGGGTTGGAGGATCTGAGCTATAGGGAGAGGTTGAATAGGCTGGGGCTGTTTTCCCTGGACTGTCAGAGGCTGAGGGGTGACCTTATAGAGGTTTACAAAATTATAAGGGCATGGATAGGATAAATAGGCAAAGTCTTTTCCCTGGGGTCGGGGAGTCCAGAACTAGAGGGCGTAGGTTTACGGTGAGAGGGGAAAGATATAAAAGGGACCTAAGGGGCAACATTTTCACGCAGTGGGTGGTACGTGTATGGAATGAGCTGCCAGAGGAAGTGGTGGAGGCTGGTACAATTGCAACATTTAAGAGGCATTTGGATGGGTATATAAATAGGACGGGTTTGGAGGGATATGGGCCGGGTGCTGGCAGGTGGGACTAGATTGGGTTGGGATATCTGGTCGGCATGGATGGGTTAGACCGAAGCATGTTTCCATGCTGTACATCTCTATGACTCTATGACATCCCAAAGCAATTTCTGGTTGATCAGGGATGACCCATGTGCCTTGAACCAGAAACTTGGCCTGTTCTGGGGAATGGCCCTGCCACGCTGAGTGAGACCATTTCCTGGTCGGGGAGACAGATCAGATATTGTTGGACACAAATCGATGTGTGTTTTTAGCTCTGTATTGACCAATTCCAGCGACAGTAGCAGATGGAGGGAAACAGATGTGAAATGGCTCTTGTCCTCCAAGCGGGTCGTGTTGGGAACTGCAGGGTTTCTGATGAGCAGCAGAGGGCACCTGTAGCTCATCAACTTCTCATTGATCTGCAGTACACCAGCTCTGCTGTGTCGTTGTTTATGGAAATTCTCTTCATGAATATTTAGATTAGATTCTAATTAGGGAATCTCCTACAGTATGGAAACAGGCCCTTCAGACCAACAAATCCACACCGACTCTCTGAACACTAACCCATTCAGGCTCATTTCCCGACCCTATATTTACCCCAACTAATGCACCTAACACTATGTGTTAATTCACCAGGACTGTGGGAGGAAACTGGAGCACCCAGAGGAAACCCCACACAGACACGGGGAGAATGTGCAAACTCCACACAGACAGTCACCCCGAGGTGGGAATCAAACCCGGGTTCCTGATGCTGTGAGGCAGCAGTGCTAACCACTGAGCCACCGTGCCACCCCAAGTTTAATGCCCAGTTTCACTAGGTGACCCCCAAAAAATGGCCAAATAAAAGGAACAAACTGGAAGAAGGTGTACCCACAATTGGGTAAAACTCAAAGCTTGCAGGTTCAGTGGAGTCTCAGTAACCTGTGTAAACAATCTTGTGTTAATCTGTGGAATAAAAGTGTGTTCATTTGGGTAAAAAATGTGAATCAATCTGTGCAAACTCTTTAATTTGAGAAAAAGCCTGTGCAGATCTGGGCAAAAATGTGGCATCAGTTTGTACAAAGAATGTGGGTGAAGTTGTGCAAATGTCTTGTGTCAGTTTGTGTTGTGAGTGTGTGCCCAGGGGCTGCCCAGGGTTTGAATCTGCAGCTTTGTGTCTGTGTGTATTCCCAGGCTGGGTCCAGTGACAGGAGATGGGGGTAAGGACAGGGACAGAGTGGGACAGCCCTGGTCTAACCCTGCTGCTTTCTCCCAGGCCCCACCCCCCTCAAATCCACAAAGATGACGGTTGGTGTGTTCCATACCTGTGACCTGTGGGAGGTGTGTTCCAGGTAATGGAACTGGGAGCTGACTGGATGAGCTGGGATTTGGGAGGAGATGGGATTTGAGTGACAGACATGGAGGGAGGGAGACGTATTTAAACCTGGCTCAGGCAGCCGTGAGCCTTTTGCCGTGTGGAGTGACCAAGGGGGGGTATTAGGGTTTTACTGTCTCTCTTGCTCTGTCTGTGAAAATGTGGGTTGTGTTTGAATGTCATCCTGTTTTGGATCTTAAAGCTTCCCCAGAGAGAGAGATAGAGACCATGGAGAGGGAGCTGGGACCAGGCTCTGTCCCTGATGGGGGACACATGCACAGAGAGAGAGAGAGAGAGAGAGAGACAGAGACAGAGACCATGGAGAGGGAGCTGGGACCAGGCTCTGTCCCTGAGGGGGGACACATGCACACAGAGAGAGAGACAGAGACAGAGACAGAGACCATGGAGAGGGTGCTGGGACCAGGCTCTGTCCCTGATGGGGGACACATGCACAGAGAGAGAGAGAGAGACAGAGACAGAGACCATGGAGAGGGAGCTGGGACCAGGCTCTGTCCCTGATGGGGGACACATGCACAGAGAGAGAGAGAGAGAGAGACAGAGACAGAGACCATGGAGAGGGAGCTGGGACCAGCTGGAATGGTGAAGATGTTCTCCTTCCCCTCTCCATGTCTCTCCTTGCCTCATCTGTGTTTCTACCTCTCTTTTCCCTTCCATCTCTCTTTCCTTTCCCATGTCTATCTCTGTTTCACTATCTCTCTCTGTCTGTGTGTCTGTCTCTCTCTCTCTCTGTGTTCTGTGTGTGTGTCTCTTTTTCTCTGTGTTCTGTGTGTGTGTGTGTCTCTCTCTCTTTCTGTGTGTGTGTGTCTCTTTCTGTGTGTGTGTGTGTCTCTGTGTGTGTGTGTGTGTCTCTTTGTGTGTGTGTGTGTGTCTCTCTCTCTCTCTTTCTCTGTGTGAGTCTCTCTCTTTCTCTGTGTGTGTCTCTCTCTCTCTCTGTATGTCTTTCTGTGTGTGTGTGTGTGTGTCTCTTTCTGTGTGTTCTGTGTGTGTGTCTCTCTCTCTTTCTGTGTGTGTGTGTGTGTGTGTGTGTGTGTGTGTGTGTTTCTCTCTCTGTCTGCCCCCTGTGCTTGTCCTCCAAGTGTGTCAGTGGCTGGGAGATATTGGGAAAGGGGCTATTTATGTCAGAGATACCCTCCCACCCCCCCTTGCTGAGCTCTCCCCTGGGCCGGGGTGTGGGAGGGGTACATAAGTCCTTATGGACCGCGCCCCCATCCCCATTTGCTGCATAGCAAGATCCCAGTCCCACAATCCCAGGTGGACATTCAGCCCATCGTGTCTATCTCCGCCCCCCCCATTAAATGCCCCATGTCCTGCCCCCACCCCCGGACTCCCTTCAGGTCTTGCCCCTGAAAGGCCTCTCATTGAACTCCCCCCTGCTCCTGACAGAGAACTCTCATCCCTGATACCCCACTGTGGCCCCACCCAGAGAGCAGACACTCTCTCTGACCTTTTGACTGAGAGCGGTCGGCACAGCAAGATCCCATCTCCAGCTGTTCCCTGTAGCACCCTCTTTCTCCACCCCCTCCCCACCAAACACTGAGGGAGGGGCTTTACCCATCACCTCCTGCTCCTCAGTTTGCACCAAATATTTCTGACCCACCCCCACCCCCCACTAAGATGTTGTCTGTCCCCCCCATTTGGCAGCCCCTCACCCAATACCCCCCATGCCAATGTCTTATTTCCCCCTCCTTCCCCCCCCCGTGTACCTTTACACCCCTCCACATCCCGCCTGCCAAAACACTCCTCACCACCACCCCCAACTCAAATTCCCCCCTCCCCTAGTTTCTCCCCTGATCCTGAAGTGCCCACAATTTAGCATCTCGCAATCCTTCACCCCTCCCCAAATCGTATCCCCACCTCATGTTTTGCTCCCCTCCTGATTGGCACCCAGATCTGGAAGGAGGGGGGGGGGTTAAGGATCAATACTGGGCCTGTGGGAACACATTTGCCCTCATTTTGTAACCCCTCCTCTGATTTTATGCCCCTTCCCAAGTTTTGGCCCCTGCACCAATTATATGACCCCCTTCCGCATTTGTCACCCCCTGCATTTTGCCTCCACCCCCCCCCAGAGTGTAAGCCTCTTTTTGTCCATGACCCTCCCTTCCATTATCCCCCCACCCTCCATGTCCTCTATACCCCCTCCCTTCCCCCTGCTGAGCCCCACCCCTGGGCTTTGGGTAAATGAGTCTAAGTGGCCTGTGAGTGCACCCCGCCCCCAACACCATCGACGTACAGCAAGATCCCAGTCCCAGATTCCCTCACACCCCAGGAAGAGGACATTCGGCCCAGCGTGCCTAGCCCCTCCTGAAGTGAGAGGGGTCCTGTCCTGTTCTCCTCAGGGCTTGCCCCCAAATAGCCCCCCCATCAAATCATCGCTTCCTGTGGGCACTTCTTCTCCCTGTTACCCCCCATCCTGACCAACCCACACAGACAGCATGTGAGGAGGCTGGCCGTGGGGGGGCACAGCAAGATCCCAGTCTCCCGTCACCTCTCCCCTCTCTGAGAAAGGGGCTTTATCTGATTCCCCCGCACAGTCTGACCCTTCCCCAAATATTCCCCCCAATTACGGTATTGTATCTGTGCCACCCCCCCAATAAATACCTCCCAACCCCAGCACGGCCTCCTGTCTAAATGCCCCCTCCCAGTGTAGCTTTATTCCCCTCCCACCACTAACCTCCCCAATAGACACTCCCTCCGTTCCCCCTCCCCCATATTTTATGCCACCCCTGTGCCCACTATTGTATGTCTCTGTTTTGCCCCCCAATAATGTTGCCCCCTGCCAATTGTGCTCAGAACTGAGGGCAGAGTCAAAAATGAGGGGCGGGGGGTAGTGGGGAAGAAGGGGAATATCATTATACTCATTTTGTTTCCCCCCTTTTTTTCTGCTCTCCCCAGGTTTTGTACCTGCCCCAACTCAGCAACTTCCACCACCCTAACCCCATCCCCATTTTCCTGCCCCTGCATTTCTGCCTGTCCCTGGACTTTTCGCCCTTCCCCTAACCCAACTCTTGCACTTTCCCCCAAACATTTTGCCCCCTTAACACCTTGTCCTGCTCTAATTGCCCCTCCCTCAAACTGCCCCTGTACCAATATGCCCTGCTCGCCGTTCCCACTGGATATAAATGCCCCCATGGGTCTCCATTGTCCACAATCGCCCACCCCTTTTACCCCCTCACTAAGTCCTAGCCCCTGGGCTGAAGGGGGTGGGGTCAGAGGGAGGATGTGCACTGACTGACTGGCCTTTTGACTGTGTGTCTCTTCATGCAATGGTTTATGCCATTGCAGGGGACAGAGCTGCTGGGGAAGAGAGAGAGAGAGAAACACCGAGGCAGAGCCAGCAAAGGACAGAGAAAGATCCCACGGAATGAACTTCCCGGGAGAGAAACAGAGGGCAGACCAGAGAGAGTGTAAAACCCAGGGAGAGAACAGGACAGAGAGAGAGAACAAAACACCCAGGGGAAAGACATAAGGCCAGAGGGTGAGAGAGAGAAAAGGGCAGACACAGGGAGGGAGAGAAAGCCAGAGCGAGAGAGAGAGAGAGAGAGAGAGATACAACAGACAGCTCATGAGAGAGGACGAGGGGGTGATGGTATTAAACAGATAGAATAATCCTCAGGCAGGAACAGCAAGATCCCACAGGGCTGACAGGGAGAGGTGGGGGTGGGGAGGGAAAGGTGCAGATTGAACATTTCAACAGTTCCTGGGAACAAGGGAGGGCCCAGAGATCTGTAGGAGGGGAATGTACAGGGGAATGTGAACAGGGTGGAGTTGGGAAGGATGGGGATTAAAGGAATGTTGTGGGATAGACAGAGAGAGAGTTGGGAACACAGAGGTAGAGATGGGAGCTGGAGTGAGAGAGGGAGGCAGTGACATCTGTGGGATCAGACTGTGCAGCAGCTCCCTCTCCATCTTTTTGTCCCTTTGTGCCCACCCCAGCCCCGAACTCGGTCCTTGTGAGAAAAATCCCAGAGACGGCCTGAACTCCGCAATTCCTTTCCCCGATGTGTGTGTGTGTGTCTGTGTGTGTGTGTGTGTGTGTGACTGAACAAGGAGATGGGACAGTTTCTGATTATTCTCTCTCTCTCTCCCTCTCGCTGTCTCACTCCTCTCTCTCTCTCTCTGGTTCTGGCTCTGGTCTGACGATTCCTCGGGGCAGAAATGATTTGATTCCCTCTGTCTCTGCACCGTCCTGAATTTCAGCTCCTGGATCCAAACCCCTCCTCGGGGCGGGGGGAACAGACTGAGAGGGAAATAAAAATCAATTTGAAATAAAATACATCAGTGACACCAAGAGTACAGCAAGATCCCACTGCTCTCTGCCTTCCCCAGTCTCCCACTTTACCCTGATTTGGAGATGCAGGTGTTGGACTGGGGCGTACAAAGTTAAAAATCACACAACACCAGGTTATAGTCCAACAGGTTTAATTGGAAGCACTAGCTTTCGGAGCGCTGCTCCTTCATCAGGTGGTTGTGGAGTACACAGTTGTAAAACACAGAATTTATAGCAAAAGTTTACAGTGTGATGTGACTGAAATTACTCATTGAAAAATACCTCGATTGTTTAAGTCTCCCATCTGTGAGAATGACCGTGATCGTTTCACTTGTTTCACATGTAAATCACAAAATTGTTTTAAAAGTTACATTCTCAGGTTAACTGGAACAATTGCTATCAGCCCAGATAAGATGTTAAGATGTTGAAGGTGTTCGCCCTCTGTGTTCCCTGTCTGTGCCACAATGTTTAGACTAATTCTAATCTAAAAAGTGACTTAACCAGTTTTCCTAAACCGAGTCAGGAAGGGACTGAAGGGTATTTTGATTTCCAAATGGCACCAGATCAGGACAGGCTTAGATTGTGAAACAGATTTGACACAGATTGATTGGAAAGTAAATTGTGAAGAGGAGGTACGGGGTTTTTCAACTTCAGAGACAAAGCCCAGCAATGAAGCTGAAGTACAAAGGGATCTGGGAGTGCTCGCCCAGGATTCTCTAACGGTCAACTGGAAGGTGGAGTCCGTGATTAAGGAAGTGAATGTAATGTTGTCATTTATCTCAGGAGGGTTGGAATGTAAAAGCAGCTTCTGAGATTTCATAAAGTTCTAGTTAGGTCCCATTTAGAATACTGTGTCCAATTTTGGGACCCACACCTCAGGAAGGACATACTGGCACTGGAACGTGTCCAGTGGAGATTCACACGGATGATCCCAGGAATGGTAGACCGAACACACGATGAACGACTGAGGATCATGGGATTGTATTCATTAGAGTTTTGAATGTTGAGAGGAGATCGAAGAGAAACTTACAAGATAATGCATGGCTTAGAACGGGTGGACACTGGGAAGCTGTTTCCGTTCGGAGGGGAGACTAGGACCCATGGGCACCGCCTTCAGAATTACAGGGGGTCAATTTAGAAAGGAAATGAGGAGACTTTTCTTCAGCCAGAGAGTGGTGAGCCTGTGGAATTCATTGCCATGGAGTGCAGTGGAGGCTGGGACATCTCTCCAAGGCAGAGATTGCTAAATTCTTGATCTCTCAAGGAATGAAGGGCTATGGGGAGAGTGCGGGTCAGTGGAGTTGAAATGCCCATCAGCCATGATTAAATGGCGGAGTGCCCTCAATGGGCTGAATGGCCTTACTTCCACCCCTATGTCTTCTGGTCTTAATTGAACAGGCTGGTGCAGTTAGGAGGACAAATAATGCAGGAGCAGATCTTACCAGGGATTGGAGGAAGAGAGTGAGGAAAAGGCATCAGGTTACTACAGCCTGCAGTGAAAATTGACCAGGGACCAATTCTGTTTTGCTGCAAACAGTTCCAAACGTGTCTGAGCCTGGAGCTCCCTCCAATCTGAAAGCCGCATTAATCTCTGCCCTGTATTCTGTCTCTGAGCCGATGGTGTGTCCATTCTGTCACTGACCCTTTAGTCCCACAGGCATCAATGTTTCTCTCGGTCCCAATTGGAGACCTTCTCTCATCCAGGGGAAGGAATTAGACCCTGAGCATTCCACTGACACTGTCTCCCATCAATCTTCATGGGATCCCCATGGCAGAGGGTAAAGAGCAAGGAAGGCCTTGCTGTGAGGGTTTTACTGAGACACCATCAGGAATCCTGGGGACCATGTCCCTCCCCAGACCGAGTGTAAACAGCCTCTGCAAACACACATCCCATTCTCAAGATGGAGCAATGTCTGACTGAAAACAGAGACTGTGGTGCTTCCCTGATACAGTCCCAGAGAGTTCTCAGGGTGTGATGTTCTGGAGGACATTGAACTGAAACAGAGAAACCAGGAGCAGGAGGAGGCCATTCAGCCCCTCTGACCCTGCTCTCCCATTCAGTACGATGACGGCTGATCCTCTATCTCGACGCCACTTTCTCTCCATACTCCGTGATGTCTTTAATCTGGAAAAGGATCATCAGGCTCTTTCCTGAATATATCCAGGGAGTTAACCTCCACACTTTCACACATTCAGACCCAGGGAGGTTTTGTCCCTGAGGGAGGGCAGGTTCAGATCTGCAGGAAGAATAGAAAAAGCAGAACGCTTCTGTTTAAAGTGGTGAGAAAACCTGAAATTAATGTCTACGGGGTTCAGCTGATCTTGTACACATATGTCAGAGAGTTAACCCAATGATAGTGTCAGGAAATAGGAGGACAAGCATTATTTCAATGTAAGGGGACTAACAGGGAAGGTGGATGAACTCAGGGCATGGTTAGGAACATGGGGCTGGGATATCACAGTGATTACAGAGACGTGGTTCAGGGATGGACAGGACTGGCAGCTTAATGTTCCCTGATACCAATCCAATAGGGCAGGATAGGAAGGTGGGGCAAGACAGGGGAGGGAATGGCATTGTTGATCAGGGATAATATCACGGCTGTACTTGGGCAGGATATTCCTGAGAATCCATGGAATGAAGTTATTTGGGTGGAACTGAGAAATGAGAAATGGATGATCACCTTATTGGGATTGTATTATAGACTGCAGGTGAAAGTGAGGACTGAAGATGCTGGAGATCAGAGTCGAGAGTGTGGTGCTGGAAAAGCACAGCAGGTCAGGCAGCATCCAAGGAGCAGGAGAATCGACGTTTCGGACATTTCACTTTCCTGATGAATGGATTACACCTGAAAAGGCAATTCTCCTGCCCTTCGGATGCTGACAGACCTGCTGAGCTTTTCCAGCACCACACTCATGTACTATACCCTTATTCAGCAGGAAATCGAAGTGTCAGTGGGGGAGCACTTTGGGGCCAGCGAACATAATTCTATAATTATATTAGTTTTAAAACAACGATGGAAAAGGATAGACTGGATCTAAAAGTCAAAGTTCCAATTGGGAGGAAGGCCAATTTTGACGGTATTAGGCAAGAACATTCAAAGGTTCAGTGTGGGAGATGGGGGAGGGATGATTTGCAGATAAAGGGATGGCTGGAAAATGGGAAGCCTTCAAAAATGAGGCGACGAGAGTCCAGGGAGAATATGTTGCTGTTCGGGAGAATGGTGAGGAAAGGTAAGGTATAGGGAAAGCTGGATGATGGGAGATATTGAGGTTTTGGTTTAGAAAAGAAACACATGTCAGGGATAGATAGCAGAAATCGAGTTAATTCTTGGAAGAGTATAATGGCAGCAGGAGTATCCTGAAGAGGGAAATCAGGAGGGCAAAAAGGGGACATGAGATAGATTTGGCAAATAGGGTTAAGGAGAATTCCCAAGGGATTGTATCAATACATTAATGACAAAAGGCAAACTAGGGAGACAATAGGGCTCCTCAAAGATCAGCAGGGCAGCCGATTAGTGGTACTGCTGGAGATGGGGGTAGATATTAAATGAGTAATTTGCATCAGTGTTTACTGTGTTTTCAGAGTGGAGGCCTGTGACCAGTGGTGTGCCACAAGGATCAGTGCTGGGTCCACTGCTTTTTATCACTTATATAAATGGTTTGGGTGTGAATGCAGGAGGTATAGTTAGTACGTTTGCAGATGACACCAGAATTGGAGGTGCAGTAGACAGTGAAGAAGGTTAGCCCAGAGTACAACGGAATCTTGATCAGAGGGGCCGATGGGTCAAGGAGTGGCAGGTGGAGTTTAATTTAGATCAATGTGAGGTGCTGCATTTGGAAAGGCAAATCAAGGTGTTATACACTTAATGGTCAGGTCGAGGGGAGTGTTGCTGAACCAAGAGACCTTGGCATGCAGCTTTATAGCTCCTGGAAAGTGGAGTCACAAGCAGATAGGATAGTGAAGAAGGCATTTGGTATGCTGTCCATTATTGGTCAGAGTATTGAGTATAGGGGTTGGGAGGTCACATTGCGGCTGTACAGGACATTGGTTCGGTCACTTTTGGAATATTGTGTGCAATTCTGGACGATGTCGCAGTCAGAAATGTGAAGGACAGGCATTCCCCAAGCAGAGACACAGAGTTCAACTCAGTTTAAACTGTCTCCATCAAACGTATCCCACACCCAGACACAGACTCTCGACTGTGCTACAACAGGGTCGGTATATCACTGGCTCTGTATTCTCAACTGGAACTGTACTCTTCCACAAATTTAGCACCTAGTTCTTTGTTTGATTCTCTCTGTTCTGCTGTCATTCTCTGATGGATTCCTGGATCTGAATGTCCTCATGAACAGACGTTCTAATTCCACGGGCCATGTCCTGCTCCTGAACACAGCGTCTGATTTCATTGCGGTGTGTGATAGAGGAGCCCCTTGGTGTCAGGGGGAGGTCAGTCTCTCTCAGGTACAATCTCACTATCGCACTCTTGCACACAATCTCTCTTTCTCTATCTCTCTCTCTCTCTCTTTCCCCCTCTCTCATAAATGATCTTGCTTTCGTTTTTGTGTCTAAACGAACCAAGGGACATGAGGGGGAGGATGGGATTAGAGAATTGCGCTCGATGATCACACTCACTCTCTCACACTCTCTCACAGTCTCTCCTGCACCTACTCTCACACATGCAGGTGACTCTGTGTGTGTGCGCGCGAGTGTCAGTGTCACTCGGGTCCTGTCTTATTGGGTAATTAAAACTTTTCATCTGGTATTTATTATGACATGAAACATGACTTTCTGGATCCGTGTATATAGATCACAGAAAGCTAATGCGATGGTGTCACCAAATATTTGGAGAACACCTTATGATTTGCCAGTTAATCCCAAGGGATGGGAGATGGGAAATGAGGAAGCCTTCCTGGGATTGTACAGGGATCATGGACATCATGAACCAACTCAAAAAGGCGAACAGTTGGATGTGGCAGTTTGCAGATCCTCTGGGATTGGAGAGAGTAACAGACAGAGACACACGCACTGACCAAAGGATTGGGTTTGTGCGAAGGATATTTCGATGCAGAGATGGTAAGTGAGTCAGTAAAACATTGTCCGATTCTGAAATCTAATTGTGAAGTTTGAGGTGGTTTATATAAAGAATAACAGGTATCTGGGAGTGAGTTACAGACTGGAATCTAATGAAGGGGTTCGAGGTGGTTTATATCTGGTAGAACAGCTACCTGGGAGTGAGCTACAGACTGGAATCTAATGCAGGGGTTTGAGATGATTAATATATGAATGACAGATACCTGGGAGTGAGTTACAGACTGGAATCTATTGAAGGGGTTCGAGGTGGTTTATATCTGGTAGAACAGCTACCTGGGAGTGAGCTACAGACTGGAATTTAACATGGCCAATCCACCCTGACGTGCACATCTTTGGACTGCGGGAGGAAAGTGGAGCCTTTTCTGCAAACACCTGCAGTTTGTCTGTATTTGATGTTTAAACTTCCTGCACACTTCCCATGTGTCAGGAGGTCTCTGCTGGTGAATGCACCAGTTGCAGACTGGAATCTAATCGAGGAGTTTGGGATAGTTTATATATTGTATAACAGGTACCTGGGAGTGAGTTACAGATGTAATCTAATCAAGGGGTTTGAGGTGGTTTCCACATGGAATAACAGGTACCTGGGAGTGAGTTACCGACTGGAATCTATTCGAGGAGTTTGGGGTGGGTTATATCTGGTATAACAGGTACCCAGGAGTGAGTTACTGACTGGAATCTATTCGAGGAGTTTGGGGTGGGTTATATCTGGTATAACAGGTACCTGGGAGTGAGTTACTGACTGGAATCTAATCAATGGGATTGAAGTGGTAGACAATCTGTGACTGTGTGGAGTTTGCACATTCTCCCCGTGTCTGTGTGGGTTTTCTCCAGGTGCTCTGGTTTCCTCCCACAATCCAAAGATGTGCAGGTCAGGGTGGATTAGCCATGGTAAATTGCCCCACGCTGTCCAGGATGGGCAGGTTAGGGTGGATTAGCCATGCTAAGTTGCCCCATATCTCCAGGGATGTGCCGATTCGGGTGGATTAGCCATGGCAGATGCTGGGGATAGGATTGGGAGATGGTGTGCTCTTTGGAGGGTCGGCACAGAGCTGATGGGCCAAATGTCCTCGATCTGCATTGTAGGGATTCAATGAATAAATCTGTCAGGGGGTAGGGCGGGGGGCTGATAGCTGAGTGAGTTGGTCTGTGTGGAGGCTGTTGGGGGTGATTTGGGGGTAAGGTCAAGGGCCAGTTGGGTGGCTGAGCTGAGAGGTAGGTGAGGGGATGGGTGGATGGAGTGACAGGTAGGTGAGGTGCTCAGTGGACACTCAGGCTGGGAGGCTTAGTTCTGACTGGGGCTGGTCAGGTCCGTCTGGAGTGAGTCAGTTAGGTTGTGGGGCTAGTCACCTCTCACAGGGGAGGTGGTTGTGTCATTCCATCATGGTTAGATTTGTAGGGGTGCAGTCTGGGCTCCTCCAGGTACCAGGGAGGTTGAGCTGCAGTGTCAGGTGACTAGTGGAGGGTGTTGGGGGTGGGGGCTGGAATGACTGTGTGGTCAAGGAGAATGTTGGGGCTGGAGTGTTCAGTGTGAGTGATCAGAGTGTCAGCCATGAAACAATAGTCAGACAAGCTTATTTTTATTCCCTAGTTATAGCTATCCAGCTGAACCTTCTGTTACTTGTCAATGTCTCTGACTATCCTTCAGAGCCCTTTCTGCAAACACCTGCAGTTTGTGTCTGTTTGATGTTTAAACTTCCTGCACAATTCCCATGTGTCAGGAGGTCTGCGCTGGTGAATGCACCCTTCTTTGGCGATATCGCAACAACATCTCTCACCATGAGTCAGATGCCTGACCATCCAGAGACCCGGAAATTCAGGCCAGTGCAATTCTGAGCGAATCCAGCTCCTCTTTTACTGAGAAAGCAGTATGGTGGCTGGATTGCTGTGCAGACTGATGCCAACAACACCGTTTCAATCCCTGTCCCAACTGTGCCAGTTTAGGCAGGTCTGACTCCCAGTCTTGACCCAGACACTGATGTGGGGTGGGGCTAATTATTTCTGATTGTTTCCCCTCGCTCAGATAGAGAGACAGCTATGGTCCCTTGAAGGGGCAACACCTCCTTCCTTGTTAACCAACAAACCCCCCGTTTCATTTGACAATACGAAAGCAAACAAAAAAGAAAAGAACAAATTAAGAAATTATTGTAAACCATTTGAGGTAAGGTCAAGACTTCATCAAAGTATGAACAACACGATGATATTCGTGATCATTGATGCTTTATTAAGAGAATGGAAGAACAAGTTGAAGCAAGAAAAGCAACGTTCAGACTGACATTAACAGAACGATATTTGCTGTGGAGATTTTGAATTAAACTCTTCAGATACAACAGGGACAGGTGGGACTTGAACTGAGCTGTTTTCCCTGAGTCTATCCATTTCAGTATCTGTGGACATTTCACCGCACAGCTGAGGCACTCGTGCCCACTCCCTGGTATGTCAATGTGAACAGGGTTCACCTGCCCACTATCACAGTGATGTCACCCAGCCCCTGCAGGTCTGCCCATCTCATTATGGCTTTAAGTTGCTACAAGCCGGTTTATAAGGCATAACAGTATTACTGAAGGTTCTGCCATCCAGATCAATACACAGTCGAAGCCAGAATACACCGCATCACCCTTATAGTTTGCATTCATACATGAAGAATATAATTGCTAGATTAAGACAGTTGCACAGCCAATTAAGAGTAAGAAACCAATACAGCTTTGTATTGCTCCTTCCAAGAGTCTAGCTGTCCCAACTCAGCAATGGTTACTGGCTGGAACAGACTCGACTCCAACCCTGTCACCTCTTCAATTTGATATGTTACCAAGTAATGGGTGGAACGGGTGGAAGGGCTTCATCGGAATCATCACTCTCACTCGTTGAATCGGTGTCAGTAGCATCGGAGTCAGTAGAACCGGTGTCAGCAGAATTGGTGTCAGTAGTATCGGAGTCAGTAGATTCGTTTAAAGGATTCAGGACAGATTGCAGATTTGAAGGTGCCACATTGGATTCCATTGCCTTCATCACGCTGCGAGCATTTGCAGCTGGTGTGTTCGTTGACATCATTGTAGTTGAGACATCACATAAGCAAAGAAAAGGGGAGAAACAAAGAAAACACTTTGGTTAAAAAAAATCTTTGCAATGCCAGAGACAAGCTTCATTGACAGTAGAACTCCATTATGAATTGATGCAGTGGATGTTTTAAGTGACATGTAATTAAATTCTTCGACACAATATACAAACTAGTTCCAAAGCCTGGACATGTTCTGCAGTGAAAGTCAAATGAGGATCTGGGACTGGTTTCAGTTCTCTCACATTGTTTCTTGGTCTTTGTTCTCAAAACACTCCCTCATTTCTCAGCGAGAGTTGACTTTGAGGTTTGCACTGAATCATCCTACATTGCTGATTGAGGAATGAATGATTAATGTGCTTTCTTGATCATGGTGTAGGATTAGACTCTGAGATTGTAATGGGGCAGGAGACTACAACTATTAAGACTAAGCTTTGAAACATCTGACCACAGATCTCTTGAGAACTCGGGAGTTACCCTTTTCTTTTCATTCTCCTTCTGTGGAGTTCCTTGGGAACTTTTGATTTGAGGGAAAGACATTTGGGGTGGCACAGTGACTGCAGTGATTGTCTGTGTGGAGTTTGCATGTTCTCTCCATGTCTGCGTTAACACCTCAGGTGCTCCGGTTTCCTCCTACATACCAAAGATATGAAGACTGGGTGGATTGACCATGCTAAATTGGCCACAGTGTCTAGGGAGGTGCACACTAGGTGGATTAGCCATTGGAAATGCTGGGTTACAGGGATACTGGAGCAGGGCTGGGTGTAGGTGGGATGCTCTTCGGAGAGTCAGTGTGGGACTCGATGGGCCGAATGTCATCTTTCTGCACTGTAAGGGTTCAATGATATATCAGTGTGTAACCATTGATTGGTTAGCAAACTGATTCCAGGATGGGAATGGGTATTGGTGTCCCCATCTGAGCGTAAATAACTACTTGTTGGACACTTCAGTGTCTTGGGGGTAATTGAGGATGGAGTGCAACATCAGAGAAATCCCGAAAATAAATGAAAACAGAACAGACTTACCGTGAGCAATGCACAAGCAGATAATGGTGAAAGCAAGAACCAACTTCATTGTCAAGCTTCGATGGGGTCTGTCAGAGACACAGGTCAGTCACTTCTGTCTGTTATTGAGCTGCTGCTGTCTTCCTGATCACAGCTGTCCACTCCTCACTGCAGATACTCACTTGGTGTCTGCTTTATATTGAGACAGAACCATGACTCATGATGTTACACACATCTCAACTGACCTAATTATTATTCCTGTCAAATTACTTGTGAAGTAAATCACACGATTAATCAATCTTCTGGAAACTTCCTCTGTGGTCACAGCCAATGGAATTTGGACAGGACAGGATGCCATTGTATTGGAGGGATTTTGGAGAACGTTCTCCAGATAATTCCAGAGATGAAAGATTTGTCCTCTGAGGCGATATTGAGCAGTTAAGGCCCAGGTTTACACGAGTTTGGAAGGACTTGAAGTAATCGAATTGAGGTAGTTAAGATGCAAAAGGAGACCGATAAAGTCAACGTGGAGTAGATATTTTCCCGTGTGTGGCAATCTAGGTTATAGTTTCAGGGTAAATGGCAGCAAATGTACAACAGAGAACAGGAGGATTTACTTCTGTCAAAAGGGTTATGATTCTGTGGCATTCAGTACCCCAGAGTGCAATGAATGCTGGGACACTGAATAAATTTAAGGAGGAGATAGACACATTTTTAATGAGTAACAGGTTAAAGGGCTTTGGAGACCAGGCAGGAAAGTGGTGTTGAAGTTGAGATGAGAACAGCCACGATCGTATTGTCTGGTGGACCAGGCTTGAGGGGCTGAATGTACTGCTCCTACTCCTATATCTTCCAACCCTGGGTGCATTGACCAAACAGAATCGATTGGCCTGATTCAAATTTAAACAAAAGCTTTACAGTTAACTGCTCTCTGGTGAATCCTCCAGCACCTCGCCATGACCAATCAGTGTATTTGTCACGAGCACCCTCTCCACATCTCGTCTAAATTGGTGTTCTCTTTGAGACTTGGCTTTCTTGTGATTCTGTCCTGATGAGTATGAGACCAATATCTTTGAAAGCACATTTCTTTCCTCAGTAACGTGTAGCTGAACGATTGATCGGATTTTGCTGCCTCAGTACAGGGACGCACATTCACAAAAACTGACTCAGATACAGTTTGTCAATCATACCTTGCTCAATGACCCTGCTCACGGTCAAATACCAATTTCCAGATTCCGTTAGTTAGATTCACAGTTGGTGAGCAATAATTGTGGAATTTTCAGATTCATTTTGAAGTAAGAGTCTCAACAAGTATTGAACCCTTGATTCTGACAACACAGTTTTGATCCCCGCACTGACAGAAAGATGTGAATGCGTTAGAAGTAGCTCAGTGAAGGCTTACTCGACTCATATCTGGAATGAGTGGGTCACCTTATGAGGATAGGCAAGGCAGGCTGGGTCTGTATCCTCTGGAGTTTACAGCCATAGAGTTACAGACTCTTTGGTCCAACTTACCCTTGCTGACCGGATATCCCATGGTCCTGTAGTCCCATTTTCCAGCATTTGCCCCATCTCCCTCTCAATTCTTCATATTCATTGACCCATCCAGATGCCACTTAAATGTTGAAATGTTACCCACCTACAACACTTCCTCTGGCTGCTCGTTCCATACCTGCACCACCTTCAGCATGAAACAGTTACCCATGGGGTCCCTTTTATATCTTTCCTCTCTCACTTTAAACCTATTCCCTCTGGTGTGGACTCCCCTGCCCTGGTATAAAGATCTTGGCCACTCACCCAATGCATGCCCCTCATGACCCCATGGAATGAGGTCAAACCCCTGCCTTCAATGCTCCAGGAGAAAAAGCCACAGCCAGTTCAGCCTCTCCCAATGGTCAGAAATGAATCATTTCAAACAGGGATCTTGATCAGATGGGCCGAAGGGCTGAGAAGTGGCAGATGGAGTTTAATTTAGAACAATGTGAGGTGCTGCATTTTGGGAAAGTAAACCTGAGCAGGACTTATAGACTTCGTGGTAAGTTCTTGGGGAGTGTTGCTGAACAAAGAGACCTTGGAGTGCAGGTTAATAACTCCTTGAAAATGGAGTTGCAAGTCGTTAGGATAGTGAAGAAGACATTCGGTATGCTTTCCTTTATTGGTCAGAGTATTGAGTACAGAGTTAGGAGGTCATGTTGCTGCTGTACAGAATATTGGTTTGGCCACTTTTGGAATATTGCGTGCAATTCTGGTCTCCTTCCTATCAGAAGGATATTATGAAACCTGAAAGGGTTCAGAAAAGATTTACAAGGATGTTGCCAGGGTTGGAGGACTTGAGCTACAGGGAGAAGTCGAATAGTCTGGGGCTATTTTCCCTGGAGCATCAGAGGCTGAGGGGTGACCTTGTAGAGGTTTGTAAAATCATGAGGGGCATGGATAAATAGACAAAGTCTCTTCCCTGGGGTTGGGGAGTCCAGAAATAGAGGGCAGAGGTTCAGAGTGAAATGGGAAAGATATAAAATAGACCTGAGGGGCATCGTTTTCACACAGAGGGTGGTATGTGTATGGTATGAGCTGCCAGAGGAAGTGGTGGAGTCCAGTCCGATTGCAACATTTAAAAGGCATCTGGATGGGTACGTGAATAGGAAGGGTTTGGAGGGATATGGGCCGGGTGCTGGCAGGTGGGACTAGATTGGATTGGGATATCTGGTCGGCATGGACAAGTTGGACCGTAAGGTCTGCACATCTCTATGAACGTGTGACTCAATATAACGTCCTGAGGGGACCTGACAGGATGTGTGTAGAAAGGATGTTTCCTCTTGTGGGTGAATCTAGATTTCGGGGGTGACGGTTTGAAAATAAGTGAGCACCTGTTTGAAACCGAGATGGGAAAACATTTTTTCTCTCAGAGAGTGACAGTCTTTGGAATTCCCTTCCTCAACAGGCAGTGGATGCAGAATCTTCAAATATTTTTAAGGCAAAAGTGGACTGATTCTTAATGACCAAGAGTGGGTGGGATTATTGGGGAAGGTGCAGGAATGTAGAGTTGATGTTAAAATCAGATCCGCTGTGATCTTCGTGGAAGGCAGAACAAACGTGAACGGCCATGTGGCCTACATTTGTTCCTTCTTTGGATGTTCTCCCTGATGTGCGATTCTCTGTCAGGAATGTGTCGATCTGCAAATCAGCTCTCGAATATCTCAGAGCCTGAATGATAAATTCTCTTTTAATTATCTGACACAAACATCCCACTTGGAATTTTTCATTGGCAATACCAGTGTTTATCACCCATTCCTAATTTGATGAAGGGCTGTTAAAAGTCAACTACATTGTTGTGGGACTGTAAATGTGAGGTGTTGCATTTTGGTCAGACCAATCAGTGCAGGAGCTATGCACTTAATGATAGGGCCCTGCCAGCGTTGCTGAAAGAGAGACCTTGGGGTACAAGGTCATAGTTCATTGAAGGTGGAGTCGCAGATAGACAGGGTGGTGAAGAAGGTGTTTGAAAGGTCAGTGCATTGAGTATAGGAGTTGTGATGTCATATTCTGATAGTACAGGACATTGCTTTGGCCATTTTTATAATACTGCCATTAATCTAGTGTCCCTGCTTTCAGAAAGATGTCATTACACTTGAAAGGATGCAGACAATACTCACAAGGATGTTGCCAGGGTTGGAGGCTTTGAGCTACAGGGAGAGGCTGAACAGGCTGGGGCTGCTTTCTTTGGAGCATCGGAGGCTGAGGGGTGATGTTAAAGTTTATAAAATCATGTGTGACATGATCTGGGTGAATTTCCAAGATCTTTTTCCCAGGTTAGGGGAGTCCAAAACCAAATGGCAAAGCTTTAAGGCGAGAGGGGAAAGATTTCAGAGGGACTCAGGGGCAGCTTTACCGTGTGTGTGTGTAGAATGAGCTGCCAGAGGGGGGGGTTGGTGGCTGGTGCAATTGGAGCATTTAAAAGGCTGGGTCCATGAAGAGGAAGGGTTTAGACAGATATGGTCCCAATGCTGGGAAATGGGATTACATTAAATTAGGACATCTGGTTGGGATGGAAGAGTTACAGCAAAGGATCTGTTTCCGTGCTGTACAACTCCATGACTGTATGAATGGTGGTATGGTTCCAAGTCAGTGTGTTGAGTGTCTTGGAGTTGAGCTGATAGCTTATTGAATGCCAATTCTTTTGCTTTCCCTGACTGTCTCGGTCATGGGTTGGGAAGGTTTTTCCACAGGACTCTTGCTTTGGTACTGCATTGCATCTTGTCCCAGTGCTGTTGCAGGCATGTTAGATGGGTCCATGACCATTGCAATATCCTGTGCCTTCAGTCATTCCTTGATGTCACAGGGACTGAATCGAATTGGCTAATGGCTGATGTTCATGATGCTGGGAATCTCATTGGGGAGACCGAGATGGATCACCCATTTGGCACTTCTGGCTGAAGATGTTGCAGATGCTTCAGCCTGATCTTTTGGACCTGATGGGTTGGGATCCTCCAGTCAGTGAAGTTGGAGTTAATGACATCCTCCAATCAATGATTTAATTGCCCACCACCAGTCACAACGGAATGTGGAACGACTTTTTAGGATTACTTAATCCTGCCTATTGCGAGTTGATCTCCTACCGTTGAGCAACCCTGTGTTGTGACATTAGTAAATTAACTCCCTGTTTGGGGAATGTTTGGTGTTGTTCCATGGTAGCCCTCCTACACTGCTCACTTGACCAGATTTGATAACACCAACACAGTCAGTTCTTCTATCACGCGATGGTTCCATTAGGCATACTGCCAAGAAATGGTGGTTCGGAATTGATAAGAGTTTGATGCATCATCAATAAACATGTGTAATGTTCATATTAATATCGAATTCGCTCCACAGTTTCAAGATAGGATCATCAAAACTTGAAAAAAACACAGTAAGCATTGCAGAAACTCAGCAGGTCTGGCAGCATCTGTGGAGAGAGAAACACCATTAACATTGAGTCTAATGTGACTCATCTTCACGACATCAAAAACTGACCAATTTGACAAACCTTTGAAGTTTACAAGGGATTTGGTGTTCCACAGTGTCACTACCGTCTGAAGGGAGCTGTGGCGTGGGGAAGGGCTTCACCAAGAAACCCGTACGATCTGTCTTGACAACATCTCCTACCTGAGGCATTGTGGGGGTTGTTTCTTCATGTGATTTATCTGTTAGTTGTGTTTGCCTTGGGTGTCTTAAAATGCATAAAAGTGGGTAAACCCCCACGACCTGATCAGATGGGCTCGAGAACTCTCTGCGAAGGCAAGGAATTGAACCCAGGTCCCTGGTGCTGGGAACCAGCAATGCCAACCGCTGAGCCACCGTGCCGCCATTTGGATGTTGTTGTGATTGCTCCAGATGGGGTACAGAGGAGATTGCCTAGGATGTTGGCTGGCATGGAACAGTTCAGCGATGGAGAGAGGCTGGCTAAGTTTGGGCTGTTTTCTTTGGAGCAGGGAGGATTGAGGGGGGAACCTGATAGAGGTGTATAAGAGTATGAGGGGCACGGACAGCCTGGATACAAAGCAATAGTTCCCCTTAATCACAGGGTCAATAACAGGCAGGGGGGTCTCATTTTAAGGTGAAATGCAGGAGGGTGCGAGGGGATTTGAGTGGCACTATCACCCAGAGGGTGGTGGGAATCTGGAATGTACTACCAGAGAGGGTATTGATCTCATAATCTTTAAAAAGCACTTGGAGGAGCAGTTGAAATGTCAAGGCTCTGGGTCTAATGCAGGGAAGAGGGGCTGGTATACACAGTGGTGTTCTACTGGGAAGGCTGATGCCAAGTAGAGTCATCGAGTCAGAGATATGTACACCTGCCAGCACCCGGCCAATATCCCTCCAAACCTGTTCATATACCCATCCAGATGCCTTTTAAATGTTGTAATTGTACCAGCCTCCACCACTTCCTCTGGCAGCTCATTCCACACACGTACTACCCTCTGTGGGAAAACGTTGCCCTTTAGGTCTCTTTTAAATCTTTTCCCTCTCACCCTAAACCTATGCTTCTCTAGTTCCGGACTCCCCCACCCCAGAGAAGAGACTTTGTCTATTTATCCTATCCATGCCCCTCATGATCATATAAACCTCGATCAGGTCACCCCTCAGCCTTCGATGCTCCAGAGAAAACAGCCCGAGCCTATTCAGCCTCTCCTGTAGCTCAAATCCTCCATCCCGGGCAACATCTTTGTGAATCTTTTCTGAACCATTGCAACTTTCACAACATCCTTCTGATAGAAAGGAGACCAGAATTGCACGCAATATTCCAAAAGTGGTCTAACCAATGCCTGATGCAGAATACTCATTTAATATCTTCCCCCATCTCCTGCAGTTCCACACGTGGGCTCTCTTGCTGATCTTGATGGGACACTGTTCTCTCCCTCGTTATCCTTTTGTCCTTCATATAGTCATAATATCTTTTTGGATTCTCCTTAACCCTGTTTGCCACAGCTATCTCATGTCCCCTTTTTGCCCTCCTGATTTCCCTCTTAAGTGTGCTCCTACTGCCTTTATACTCTTTTACAATTGACTCAATCTCTGCTGTCGACCCTGGACACGTTTCCTTCTTTTTCTATACCAAAGCCTCAATTTACATAGAACATAGAAGGATACAGCGCAGTACAGGCCCTTCGGCCCTCGATGTTGCGCCGACCGAATCCTACCTAACCTATACTAGCCCAATAACTTCCAAATGCCTATCCAATGCCCGCTTAAATGACCATAAAGAAGGAGAGTTCACCACTGATACGGGCAGGGCATTCCATGAACTCACAACCCGCTGTGTGAAGAATCTACCCCTAACATCTGTCCTATACCTACCACCCCTTAATTTAAAGCTATGTCCCCTAGTAACACCTGACTCCATTAGCAGTAAAAGGTTCTTAGTATCTACCCTATCTAAACCCCTAATCATCTTATACACTTCTATCAGATCTCCCCTAAACCTTCTCTTCTCCAATGAGAACAGCCCCAAGTGCCTCAGCCTTTCCTCATAAGATTTTCCTACCATTCCAGGCAACATCCTGGTAAACCTCCTCTGCACTCGTTCTAAAGCTTCCACATCCTTCCTATAGTATGGCGACCAAAACTGCACACAATACTCCAGATGAGGCCTCACCAGAGTCTTATACAACTGCAACATGACCTCAGGACTCCGGAACTCAATTCCTCTGCCAATAAAGCCCAGTACACCATATGCCTTCCTCACAGCACTATTTACCTGGGTGGCAACTTTCAGAGATCTGTGTACATGGACACCAAGATCCCTCTGCTCATCCACACTACCAAGTTTCCTACCATTAGCCCAGTAATCCATCATCTTGTTATTCCTACCAAAGTGAACGACTTCGCACTTAGCTACATTGAATTCCATTTGCCACATTTCCGCCCAGCTCTGCAACTTATCTATATCCCGCTGTAACCTACCACTTCCTTCCTCACTATCCACAACTCCACCGACTTTTGTGTCATCTGCAAACTTGCTTACCCAGCTTTCAAGTCCTTCCTCTAGATCATTTATAAAGATAACAAAAAGCAATGGTCCCAAAACAGATCCTTGTGGTACACCGCTAGTAACTGCGCTCCAAGATGAACATAATCCATCAACTACTACCCTCTGTCTCCTTCCAGCCAGCCAATTCCTAATCCAAACCTCTAATGTATCCTCAATGCCATACCTCCGAAGTTTTAGCATTAGCCTACCATGGGGAACCTTATCGAACGCCTTACTAAAATCCATATACACAACATCTACCGCTTTACCCTCGTCCACTTCCTTAGTCACCTTCTCAAAGAACTCAATAAGGTTTGTGAGGCACGACCTGCCCTTCACAAAACCATGCTGGCTATCCCTGATCACGTTATTCCTACCCAGATGTTCATAAATCTTATCCCTTACCATTCTCTCTAAGACTTTGCCCACCACTGAAGTCAGACTCACTGGCCTATAGTTACTAGGGCTATCCCTACTCCGAGTAAAAAATGAGATCTGCAGATGCTGGAGATCACAGCTGCAAATGTGTTGCTGGTCAAAGCACAGCAGGTTAGGCAGCATCTCAGGAATAGAGAATTCGACGTTTCGAGCATAGGCCCTTCATCAGGAATGAAGGGCCTATGCTCGAAACGTCGAATTCTCTATTCCTGAGATGCTGCCTAACCTGCTGTGCTTTGACCAGCAACACATTTGCAGCTATCCCTACTCCCTTTCTTGAACAATGGGACCACATTCGCTATCCTCCAGTCCTCTGGTACTATTCCCATTGACAATGACGACATAAAAATCCAGGCCAATGGCTCTGCTATCTCCTCCCTAGCTTCCCATAGGATCCTGGGGTAAATGCCATCAGGCCCAGGAGACTTATCTATATTCATCCTTTCCAATATTCCCAAAACCTCTTCCCTGCCTATTTCCAGGGCATCCATTCTAATTATTTGTGATTCCATATTCACATCAGCAACAGTGTCCTGTTCCTGAGTGAATACTGATGAAAAGTACTGATTTAATGTCTCCATTTAATTTCTCTCATCACCCATCATTCCCTACACCTCCCAGCCTTGCCTCTCACCCGAACAGGAATATGTTGTCTCTGGACTCTCAAAATCACATTTCTGAAGGCTTCTCATTTTCCAACCTTCCCTTTCCCTTTGAACATCTGTCCCCACTCAACTTTTGAATGTTCTTGCCTAATACCGTTCAATTTGGCCTTCGTCCAATGTTGAACTTCAACTTTTAGATGCGGTCTATCCTTTTCCATCACTAATTTATTTTAAAACTAACAGATTTACAGTCATTGGCCCCTAAGTACTCCCCCACTGACACCTCAGTCACCTGCCCTGCCTTATTTCCCAAGAGGAGGTCACGTTTTGTAGCTTCTCTTGTATGTCCATCCAAATGCTGAATCACAACATTTCCTTGTACACTAAACCCTGAAAACTCTGGCAGTCCAGGTCTATGTTTGGAAATTACCATCCTATTTTTCTTACACATGACTGAGATCTCCTTAAAGATTTGCATTGCAATTTCCCGCTGCCTCTTGGGGTGTTCGAGAATATAATCCCAAGAATGTCATCATCCCTTTCCTATTTCTCGGTTCCACCCAAATAATTTCCTTGGATGCATTCCCAGGAATATCCTCCCTTAGTACAGCCACAATGCTAACCCTTATCAGAAACACTGCTCCCCCTCCTCTCACACCCCCTTTTGTATCCTTCCTACAGCATTTGTATCCTGGAACATTAAGCTGCCAGTCCTGTCTGTCCCTGAGCCACGTCTCTGTAATTGCTATGATGCCCCAGTACCATATCCCGAACCATGCCCTCAATTCATCTGCCTTCCCAATTAGGCTACTTGCATTGAAATAAATGCAGTTTAATTTATCAATCCTACCTTGTTCTCTGTTTTTGTCCTGCCTGCCCTGACTGTTTGTCTCACTCCTTTTCCCAACTGTACCAGTCTCAGATTGGTTTGGAGATGCTGGTGTTGGACTGGGGTGTACAAAGTTAAAAATCACACAACACCAGGTTATAGTCCAACAGGTTTAATTGGAAGCACTAGCTTTCAGAGCGCTGCTCCTTCATCAGGTGGTTGTGGAGTACACAATTGTAACACACAGAATTTATAGCTAAAGTTTACAGTGTGATGTAACTGACATTATACATTGGAAAATAGCTTGATTGTTAAGTCTCTCATCTGTTGGAATGACCATGATAGTTTCACTTGGTTCATATGTAATTCACAAAACTCTTTTTAAAAGTTACAATCTCAGGTTAACTGTAACAATTGGAGTCAGGCCAGATAAGATGTTGGAGGTGTTAGCCCCCTATGTTCTGTTGTATGTGCCATAATATTTCGACTGAATCTAATCTAAAAAATGAGTTAACAGAGATGGATTTATACAGGTTTTGAGCAAAGTACAACATAACTCTGCAAATTCAAATTCACCCCACAAATGTACATGTATGTGTGTGTGTCTGGTGTGGGAGTTTGTGAATGCCTGTGAGAGAGAGTGTATATGTGTGTGTGTGAATGCAAAGGCGTCTAAGTCTGTGAGAGGTTGTTTGTGAGAGTTTGGGAGTGTGTGTGTGTGTGTGTGTGTGTGTGTGTGTGTGTGTGTGTGTGTGTGTGTGTGTGTGTGTGTGTCTGTGTGTGTGTGTGTGTGTGTGTATACTGTGCCATGGTGGTCACCCGGAGTGTGACATGAACCCAAGCTCCCGTTTGAGGCCCACCCCATGGGAACAGAACTTACCTATCGACCACTTTTCGCTGCTGCCTGTCCCAAAGTCCAACTTCAACGATGGTCACCGAAGGTCCAAGGTCAAATGTCCTGGACACTGAAGTGTTCCTCAACTGGGAGGGAACCCTCCTGTCTGTTGATTGTTGTGCGGTGCCCATTCATCTGTTGCCGTAGACTCTGCTCGGTTTCCCCAATGTACCATGCCTCAGGACATCCCTGCCTGCAGTGTATAAGATAGACAACGTTGGCTGAGTCACATGTGTACCGTAATGATCTCCTCAGGAGATAGACACGTGCTGCAACCGACAGGGTACCCTTCATTGTCCAGTACTCCCAGGAACCAAAAAACTACACCATGTGCTTCGCGACCTGCAACACAATGAGGATGAGCACTTCACCAAGACCTTCCCTACACCTCCACTTCTCACCTTGAAACAACTGCCAAACCTCAAACAGGTCATTGTTTGTAGCAAACTGCCCAGCTTTCAGGGCAACTCCATACAACCCTGTCACGGTCGGCGCTACAAGACGTGTCAGAGTGTGGACATGGATACCATCATTACGGGAGGGACACATCCCACTATGTACGTGGCAGGTACTCATGTGACTCAGCCAACGTTGTCTATCTTATACACTGCAGGCAGGGATGCCCCGAGGCATGGTACACTGGGGAGACCGAGCAGAGGCTACGGCAACGGATGAATGGGTATCACACAACAATCAACAGACAGGAGTGTTCCCTCCCAGTTGGAGAACACGTCAGTGATCCAGGACATTCGACCTTGGACCTTCAGGTGAACATCCTCCAAGGCGGACTTCGGGACAGGCGGCAGCGAACCGTGGCCAAGCAGAGCTGATAGTGAAGTTCGGTTCCCAAAGGGAGGGTCTCAACTGGGACCTTGGGTTCATGTCACACTACAGGTGACCACCATTGTACTATATACACACACACACAGACACACACACACACACATACACACACACTCCTACGCACACGCAGACACACCTACACACAGACATGCACACACACTCCTGAAGTGACACATGCACCCTCTCATAGACTTAGACTCCTTTACACTCACACACATATATACACTGTCTCTCACAGACTCTCAAGAGACCCCACCGCAGGCGCACACACACACACACACACACATATACACACACACACAAACACACACACACACACACACACACACACACATATATATTTGTGGGGTGAATCATATTTGCACAGTTACATTGTACTTTGCTCAAAAACTGCATTAATCCATGAAAGACTCTGTTAACTCATTTTTTTGATTAGAATCAGTCGAAATATTATGGCACAGACAACAGAACACAGGGGGCTAACACCTACAACATCTGATCTGGCCTGACACCAATTGTTACAGTTCACCTGAGAATGTAACTTTTAAAAAGAGTTTTGTGATTTACATATGAAACAAGTGAAACTATCATGGTCGTTCCAACAGATGAGAGACTTTACAATCAAGATATTTTCCAATATATAATGTCAGTTACATCACACTGTAATCTTTTGCTATAAATTCTGTGTTACAATTGTGTACTCCACAACCACCTGATGAAGGAGCAGCGCTCCGAAAGCTAGTGCTTCCAAATAAACCTGTTGGACTATAACCTGGTGTTGTGTGAGTTGTAACTCAGTCTCAGAGTGATCTCTTTCCTCACTAATTCCCTGGATCCTTCCCCAAAACTACTCGTTTCAACCCTCCTGAGCAGCTCTCACACATCTCCCTGCTCCTACATTAGTCCCCGAGAAGACAAAATCTTTGAGATTACTTTATTCAGCAAAGTTTCATTAACTTATTACAAAGAAAACTTATTTGAGAGAACAGATGTTAGTGACACTGTGGATCCCAAATCCCTTGTAAACCTCACAAGGCTGTCAAATAGGTCAGTTTTTGATGTCATGAAGATGAGTCACATTAGACTCAATGTTAACAGTGTTTCTCTCTCCACACATGCTGCCAGACCTGCTGAGTTTCTGTAATGCTCATTGTGTTTGTTTCAAGTTTTGAGGATCTGATCGTGAAACTGTGGAGAGATTTTGATATTAATATGAACATTACACATCTATATCACTGGTGCATAAAACTCTTATCAATTCCTTACCACCATTTCTTCAGATTGTTTGTTCTTTTTGTCCAGAATTTCAATCGATTTATTTTAACCTTGAATCCCTCAGGAGCCAATTGCAGGTCATTCTGTTATAATGTGTGTTTCATCAACATGAATTTGCTGTAACACGATTGAAGAATTGGGGACACTTGTGACAATGTGAACTTTTAAAATGTGTGTTGGCTGCAACATGATTGGCCCCAACACGTTAAGTGCTGTTCCTGAAGCGTGATTTTACTGTAACATGGAGTTGCACATGAATGGAGTGCAAGTTTATAGCTCCTTGAAAGTGGAGTAGCAGGTAGATAGGATAGTGAAGAAGGCATTTGGTATGCTTGCCTTTATTGGTCACAGCATCAAGTGTAGGAGTTGGGAGGTCATGTTGCGGCTGTACAGGACATTGGTTCGGCCACTTTAGGAATATTGTGTGCAATTCTGGTCTCCCTCCTATCGGGAGGATGTTGTGAATCTTGAAAGGGGTCAGAAAGGATTTACAGGGATGTTGTCAGGGTTGGATGATTTGAGCTATAGGGAGAGACTGAATAGGCTGGGGCTGTTTTCCCTGGAGCATCAGAGGTGGGGGGAGACCTTATAGAGTTTTATAAAATCATGAGAGTCATGGATAGGATAAACAGACAAAGCCTTTGCCCAGGGGTGGGGGAGTTCGAAAGTAAAGGGCGTAGGTTGTGGATGAGAGGGGAAAGAATTAAAAGGGACCTCAGGAGCAACTTTTTTTACGTAAAGTGTGGTGTGTGCATAGAATGAGCTGCCAGAGGCAGTGGTGGAGGCTGGTACAATCACAGCTTTTAAAAGGCATCTGGATGACTACATCAATAGGAAGGGTTTAGAGGGATAAGGGCCAGGCACTGGCAAATGGGACTAGGTTAGGTAGAGTGTCTGGTTGACATGGACGAGTTGGAGCGAAGGGTCTGATTCTGTGCTGTGCATCTCTATGACTAATGCAATCATCATGTTACAGAAGAACTGGTTGTGTTGGCATTATCAAATCAGGTAAAATGTGAAGTGTAGGAGGGCTACCACAGAGAAATACCAAACATACTCAAAACAAGGAATTAATTTACTAATATCACAACAAAGGGTTGATCGATTGTGGGAAATCAACTTGCAATAGGCAGGGATACGTAATCCTGCACAGCCATTCCACATTGGGTTGTGACGGGTGGGGGACAATTAAATCATTAACTGGGGAAGGTCCCACACTAGCGTCTAAGAGTCTGACTGCCGCCCCTCCTGACACACACTGGGCTGGGAAGAGAGGGGGATATTTGCTGAGGATCTGTCGGGATTTCCCAACTCTATGTGTGGTTCCCAGAACCAAACTCTCAGTCTCTGTCCCTCGTTGTGTCTCTCTCTCTCTCTCTCCCTGACTGTCTCTGTCTCTCTCCCTAGCTGTTTTTCTCTCTCTCCCTTGCTGTCTCTGTCTCCCTCTCACTGTCTCTCTCTCTCTCTCTCTCTCTCCCTCTCTGTCTCTGTCTCCCTCTCCCTCTCTCTCTCTCTGGTTCTGGCTCTGGTCTGATGATTCCTCGGGGCAGAAATGATTTGATTCCCTCTGTCTCTGCACCGTCCTGAATTTCAGCTCCTGGATCTAATCCCCTCCTCGGGGCGGGGGGAACAGACTGAGAGGGAAATAAAAATCGATTTGAAATAAAATACAGCAGCGACACCAAGAGCACAGCAAGATCCCACTGCTCTCTGCCTTCCCCAGTCTCCCACTTTACCCTGCGATACTGGGTCAGTTTAATTACTGCATCATTAATGCATTGCAGAACATCAAGCAACAGCGAAATACAAAGAAATCACTAAAGAGCATTTGGCCCGAGGCTAGAAACGCACAGCAAGATCCCAACGCAGCAGTGTGACCACAGATAGATCATCTGTGTTCCTGACCCTGGTTAAGGGTTAGATCCTGTCTCCATGATGACAGAAGGACCAATCCTACTGTTTGACAAATCCCAAACAATACCCCCCTCTTCTCCGTTCCTCTCTCCCCCTCTCTCTCTGTCCCCCCTCTCTGTTCCCCCTCTCTCTCTCTCTCTCTCTCTCTATTCCCCCCTCTCTCTATTTCCCCCCCTCTCTCTCACTGTTCCCCCTCTCTCTCTCTGTCCCTCCTCACTCTCTCTGTTCCCCCCTCTGTCTCTGTTGCCCCCTCCTGTTCCTGCCCCCTCTCTCTGATCCCCCTCTCTCTGTTTCCTCCCTCTCTCTCTCTCTGTTGCCCCCGCACTGCCCTCTCTCTCTCTCTCTGTTCCCCTCTCTCTCTGTTCCCCCTCAGTCTCTGTTCCCCCTCGATCTCTGTTCCCCCCTCTTTCTCTCTTCCTCCCGTTCCTCCATCTCTCTCTGTTTCCCCCACTCTGTCTCTGTTCCCTCCTCTCTCTGATCCCCCTCTCTCTCTATTCCCCCCATTCCCCCATCTCTCTCTGTTTCCCCCACTCTGTCTCTGTTCCCTCCTCTCTCTGATCCCCCTCTCTCTCTCTATTCCCCCGTTCCCCTTTCTCTCTCTCTGATTCCCCCCTCTCTGTTCCCCCTCTATATTCCCTGCACTCTCTGTTCCCCCTCTATGTTCCCTGCACTCTCTGTTCCCCCCTCTCTCTCTGTTCCCCCCTACTCTCTTTGTTCCCCCATCTCTCTGTTCCCCCCTCTCTGTCTGTCCCCCCCTTTCTCTCTCTGTTCCCCCCGTTCCCCATGCACTTTCTCTCTGTTCCATCCTCTCTCTCTGTTCCCCCCTCTCTTTCTCTCTGTTCCACCTACCCGTTGTCCCCTCTCTCTCTGTTCCCTGCTCTCTCTGTACCCCCCCGACTGTTCCCCCCCTCTCTCTGTCCCCCCCCGTTCCCCGCGCGCTCTCTGTTCCCCCACTCTCTGTTCCCCCTCTCTCTCTGTTCCCCCCCTCTGTTCTCCGCGCGCGCGCTCTCTGTTCCCCTCCTCTTTCTGTTCCCCCCTCTCTCTGTTCCCCGTGCTTTCTCTGTTCCCCCTACCCTGTCCCCCCTTCTCTCTCTGTTCCCCTCTCTCTCTGTTCCTCCCTCTCTCTCTGTTCCCCTCTCTCTCTGTTTCCCCCTCTCTCTCTGTTCACCCCTCTCTATTCCCCCCATCTCTGTCCCCCGTCTCTATGTTTCCCCTCTCTGTTGCCCCTCTCGCATTCTGTCCATCTCTGATAACTCTCTCTGATTTAATCCTGCACACTGTAATCTTTATTCCTCCCCTCCTCCCCTCACCTCCCCCCACCCCACTCTCTCCCCACTTTAAATAATGACGGGGTAAAAACAAGGACTGCAGATGCTGGAAACCAGAGTCCAGATTAGAGTGGTGCTGGAAAAGCACAGCAGGTCAGGCAGACTCCGAGGATCAGGAAAGTTGACGTTTAAGGCAAAAGCCCTTCGTCAGGAATAGAGGCAGAGTGCCTGCAGGGTGGAGAGATAAATGAGAGGAGGGTGGGGGTGGGGAGAAAGTAGAATAGAGTACAATAGGTGAGTGGGGTGGGGATGGAGGTGATAGGTCAGGGAGGAGGGTGGGGGAAGGTAGCAAAGAGTACAATGGGTGAATGGGGATGGGGATGGAGGTGATAGGTCAGGGAGGAGGGTGGAGCAGATAGGTGGGAAGGGAGATAGGCAGGTAGGACAGGTCATGGGGACAGTGCTGAGCTGGAAATTTGGAACTGGGAGGAGGTGGGGGAATTGTAAATGAGGAAACTGGTGAAGTCCACATTGATGCCCTGGGGTTGAAGTGTTCCGAGGCGGAAGATGAGGCGTTTTTCCTCCAGGTGTTCTGTGGTGAGGGAGCGGCGGTGAAGGAGGCCCAGGACCTCCATGTTCTTGGCTGAGTGGGAGGGGGAGGTGAAATGTTGGGCCACAGGGCGGTGGGGTTGATTGGTGTGGGTGTCCCAGAGATGTTCCCTAAAGCGCTCCGCTAGGTGGCATCCAGTCTCCCCAATGTAGAGGAGACTGCATCGGGAGCAACGGATACAATAAATGATCTTGGTGGATGTACAGGTAAAACTTTGATGGATGTGGAAGGCTCCTTTAGGGCCTTGGGTGGAGGTGAGGGAGGAGGTGTGGGCGCAGGGTTTGCAATTCCTGCGGTGGCAGGGGAAGGTGCCAGGATGGGAGGGTGGGTTTTTGGGGGCATTGACCTGACCAGGTAGTCACGGAGGGAACGGTCTTTGAGGAAGGCAGAAAGGGGTGGGGAGGGAAATATATCCCTGGTGGTGGGGTCCGTTTGGAGGTGGCGGAAATATCGTTGGATGATGTGGTTTATGCGAAGGTTGGTAGGGTGGAAGGTGAGCACCGGGGGGGGTCTGTCCTTGTTACGGTTGGAGGGGGTGGGGTTTGAGGGCGGACGGCAGGATATGGACGAGATGCGTTGAAGGGCATCATTAACCACGTGGGAAGGGAAATTGCGGACGATGAAGAAGGAGGCCATCTGGTGTGTTCTGTGATGGAACTAGTCCTCCTGGGAGCAGATACGGCAGAGGCGGAGGAATTGGAATACGGGATGGCATTTTTGCAGGAGCTAGGGTGGGAAGAGGTATAATCCAGGTAGCTGTGGGAGTCGGTGGGTTTGTAAAAAATGTCAGTGTCAAGTCAGTCGTCATTAATGGAGATGGAGAGGTCAGAGATGGTCCAGGTGAACGCCTCATCTTCCGCCTCGGAACACTTTGATCCTAGGGCATCAATGTGGACTTCACCAGTTTCCTCATTTACCCCTCCCCCACCTCACCCCAGTTCCAAACTTCCAGCTCAGCACTATCCCCATGACCTGTCCTACCTGCCTATCTCCCTATCTGCACCACCCTCCTCCCTGACCTATCACCTCCATCCCCACCCCCACTCACCTATTGTACTCTATGCTACTTTCTCCCCAACCCCACCCTCCTCTCATTTATCTCTCCACCCTGCAGGCACTCTGCCTCTATTCCTAATGAAGGGCTTTTGCCTGAAACGTTGACTTTCTTGCTCCTCAGATGCTGCCTGAACTGCTGTGCTTTTCCAGCACCACTCTAATTATTAAATAGTGACAGCTCATTTTGTTGTGTGTGGGTCAGTTTTTTTCGTTTGAAAACTCCACAAAAGAAACCTGGAGAGACAGACAGAGACCCCCCTCCCAGATACACAGTGAATTGAATTGAAATGGCCATCCTGTATGTATTTCTGTGATTATCACATTTTATCCCCCTGGCCTATACACCTCTCACATCACTCTGACATTAGAACGGGTCTTTGGAGAGAGTTTCCCATTGAAGGTTTCAATTCCCTCCTCAGGGAATCCTGCCTCCCAGATCCTGGGATTAACCTGTTTGTGTCACAATCCCGAGTCCCGAGATAGGCAGGTAGGACAGGTCATGGGGATAGTGCTGAGCTGGAAGTTTGTGGGCGGCACGGTGGCACAGTGGTTAGCACTGCTGCCTCACAGCGCCTGAGACCCGGGTTCAATTCCCGACTCAGGCGACTGACTGTGTGGAGTTTGCTCGTTCTCCCCGTGTCAGCGTGGGTTTCCTCCGGGTGCTCCGGTTTCCTCCCACAGTCACAAAGATGTGCGGGTCAGGTGAATTGGCCATGCTAAATTGCCCATAGTGTTAGGTAAGGGATAAATGTAGGGGTATGGGTGGGTTTCGCTTCGGCGGGTCGGTGTGGACTTGTTGGGCCGAAGGGCCTGTTTCCACACTGTAAATCTAATCTAAAAAAATCTAATCCTCGGTTACTTTAACCCCAGGCTTCAAACCCGTTTTAAACCATGAACCTTCCACTGGGACAGTCAGCTCTCTCCCTCTCTCTCACACTCTCACTCACTCCTCCCCACCCTCGTTCTCCCTCTCTCCCACTCTCTCTGCCCCTATCTACGTTTCCATCTCTGCTCAGCTTTCTCCTGCTCTCAAGAATTGATCTATGTCTCTCCCACACCCCCTCTGCCCTCTCTCCACCCCAACCCCCACCCGTCCCTTCTCTCTCCCCCTCCCTCGCTCTCCATTCCCCCTCCGTTCTGACAAAAATGCCCTCTCCTCCCTCCCATTTAAAGTGGGTCCCATCTCCTTTTTCTGCAGACATTAACCAGGTCAATACCACATTCTGAGGGGAGGGGGAGGAGAGGATAGGTGGGGGGGTGGGGAGAGTGAGGTCTGTCTTGGGGGAAGGGGGAAAGATACACCCCCTCCCATTGTCAGACCATCAGCAAACAGAGCCCGGGCTCTGTCCACAGGCTGCTCTGATGTGTAAGGGGTGACCCACAGGCAGAGGGGTGCACAGCAAGATCCCACAGGCAGCTGGGTGTGGCACCCCTGGGGTATTTCATTTTCTTTGTCCCACGCCAGAACACTCCACCCCATCCCCAGCAACACCCCCTCCATAAGCACGTTACCCTCCCCCATGTACTTCTCACACAGCAAGGTCCCAATAGTGCCAGCAATTTCACAATTCAGTTTGTGACTGGGGGTCTCCCTGACTCGCTCTCCCGGCCTGTCTCTCTCCTGGTCCTGTCTCACTCAGTGTCACCAAATCCCCCCTCTCTGTGTCACCATCTCCCCCTCTCCCCCCCTCTCTCTGTGTCACCACCTTACACTCTCTCTTTGTGTCATCATCTCCCTCTCTCTCTCTCTCTCTGTGTCACCATCTCCCTCTCTCTCTCTCTCTCTGTGTCACCATTTCCCTCTCTCTGTCACCATCTCCCTCTCTCTCTCTCTGTGTCGCCATCTCCCCCTCTCTCTCTCTCTCTCTGTGTCACCATCTCCGCCTCTCTCTCTCTCTCTGTGTCACCATCTCCCCCACTCTCTGTGTGTCACCATCTCCCCCCCGTCTCTCTCTGTGTCACCATCTCCCTCTCTCTCTCTGTGTCACCATCTCCCTCTCTCTCTGTGTCACCATCTCTCTCTGTCACCATTTCCCCTCTCCCTCTCTCTCTCTCTCTGTGTCACCCTCTCTCCCTCTCTCTGTGTCATCATTTCCCCCCCTCTCTCTCTGTGTTACCATCTCCCCCTCTCTCTCTCTCTCCGTGCCACCATCTCCCTCTCTCTCTCTCTGTGTCACTATCTCCCCCTCTCTCTCTCTCTCCGTGCCACCATCTCCCTCTATTTCTCTATCAACATCTCACTCTCTCTGTGTTACCATCTCCCCTCCTCTCTCTCTCTTCCCCTCTCTCTGTATCACCATCTCCCTCTATCTCTGTGTCACCATCTCCCCCTCTCTGTCTGTGTCATCATCTCCCTCTCTCTCTCTGTCACCATCTCCCTCTCTCTCTGTGTCACTATCACCCTCTCTCTCTCTGTGTCACCATCCCCCTCTCTCTGTGTGTCACCATCTCCCTCTCTCTCTCTCTGTCACCATCACCGTCTCTCTCTCTGACCCCATCTCCTCCTTTCCCTCTTTGTGTCACCATCTCCGTCTCTCTCTATCTGTCTGTGTCACGATCTCCCTCCCCTTTCTCTGTGTGTCACCATCTCCCCCTCTCCCTCTCTCTCTCTCTGCCATCATCTCCCCCCATCTCTCTCTCTCTCTCTCTCTCTCTGTGTCACCATTTCCCCCTCACCATCCCTCTCTCTCTGTGTTACCATCTCCTCCTCTCCCTCTCTATGTCACCATCTCCCTCTCTCTCTCTGTGTTACTATCTCCCTCTCTCTCTCTCTATCACCATTTCCCCCCTCTCTCTGTGTCACCATCTCCCCCTCTCCCTCTCTTTCTGTGTCACCATCTCCCTCTCTTTCTGTGTCACCATCTACCTCTCTCTCTCTCTCCGTGCCACCATCTCCCTCTATTTCTCTATCAACATCTCACTCTCTCTGTGTTACCATCTTCCCCTCTCTCTCTCTCCCCTCTCTCTGTGTCACCATCTCCCTCTCTCTCTCTCTCTCTGTGTCACCATCTCCCTCTCTCTCTCTCTGTGTCACCATCTCCATCTCTCTCTGTGTCACCATCACCCTCTCTCTCTGTGTCACCATCTCCCTCTCTCCCTCTCTGTGTCACCATCTCCCCTCTCTCTCTCTGTGTCACCATCTCCCTCTCTCTCTGTCACCTTCTCCCCTCTCTCTGTGTCACCTTCTCCCTCTCTCTCTCGATGTCACCATCTCGCCCTCTCTCTGTGTATCACCATCTCCCTCTTTCTCTCTCTCTCTGTCACCATATCCCCCTTTCCCTCTCTCTCTCTGTCACATTCTCCCTTTCTCTCTCTCTGTGTCACCATCTCCCCCCTCTGTGAGTCACCATCTCTTCCTCTCTTTCTGTCAATATCTCCCTCTCGCTCACTCTGTCACTATCTCCCCCCCCTCTCTCTCTGTCACCATCTCCCCATCTCTCTCTCTGTGTTGTTATCTCACCTCTTTCTCTCTGTCACCATTTGACCTCCTCTGTGTCGCCATCTCACCCTCCCCCCTCTCTCCCTGTGTCACCATTTCCCCCCCACCTCACTCTCTCTCTGTTGCCATCTTTCCCTCCCCCTCCATCTCTGTTGCCATCTCCCTCTGTCTCTCTATGTGTCACCATCTCCTTCTCTCTGTCTCTCTGTGTGTATCGCCATCTCCCTCTTAAATCTATCCATCTCTCTCTCTGTCTGTCCAATCTGGATTTGTTTGAAAAGTCCAACAAAAGAAAACAGAGAGGGTTCACTATAGGGGACCTAGAGAGAAAGACAGAGAGAAACTCACTCCCAGATACTCAGTGAATTGAATAGAAATGGCCGACCTGTGCCTTATTTCTACAATTTTCACATTTCAGCCCATGGCCTATACACATCTCACGTTACTCTGACATTAGAACGGGTCTATGGAGAGAGTTTCTCATTTAAGCTTTTAATTGCTTCCGTGGGAGTCCTCTGTCTGTCAGACACTCGCTGGCAATTGACGTGTTTGTGTTAAATCCCAAGGTCCCAGTTACTTTAAGCCCAGGCTTCAAACCTGTTTTAAAACTGCTAGGGCCGCAATCCGACAGGACCCAATTAACCAGAGGCCCTGTAAAAAGCCAGTCCACCCCCAGGGAGGGGATTAAATCACAGGGTAATCTGCAGACAAAACTCACCTGGGCCCCACAGGGTGCAGCCTGTTAAACAGGCCTCAGAACTGTGTTCCCCCACTGGAGAAAGTTCTTGTTCGAAGGTTTCCTGGTCTCAAACTCTCTCTCTCCAAGTGGCTGGAAAGTTCCCTTTGGAAGGTAAGAGGCAGCATTCGTTGAAAGGCAAAGCAGGAAAATCTTTTGGTGGGAGATGGCACAGCAAGATCCAGGGGTTTCCCTGTCAGTGACACAGACAATCTCTCAGCAACATCCAAACACAAACATGGTGGGCGATGAGTTCAATTTTTATGTTGAGAAGCTTTTCAATGGATGAGTCAGCTGATTAAAACACTCACTACCTGCAACGGTGACCTCAGGGCAACTGACGCACAACAAGATCCCACATGTGACAATTCTGCAGCAACTCGATAATCTGATCGTTTTTATTTCCCTCTGTGATGCTGGTTCAGTTTAAATATTTCCAGTCAGCCCAGAATTGAAAATTACAGCTATTTCACAATCTCACAAGACCTCTCCATCTCTCTCCTTGTGTTTCTCCCATTCTCTCCATTTTCCAATTCTCTCTCTCGCTCTCCTTCTCTCACTGTTGAATGTTATCATCCTGTCCTCTCAATTACCCATCTTCCTCTGACACTGTGACAAGTTTTTACAGAGGGTCAGATATTTTGGGTTTTAATTCCCTTCTGAGGGAGTCCTGCCTCCCAGATCCTGGGGGTTATCCTGTATGTGTCATGGTCCCGAGTCTCGGTTATTTTAACCCAAGGCTTCAAACCCATTTCAAAAATGACAGGGCCGCAATCTGACAGTTAACCAGAGGCCCCTATAAACCAGGCTCTTTCCCACCACACTCCCCACCTCCAGAGGAGTTGAAACCTTGGGGTAATAAACAAGCCACAACTCACCTGGGCCCAACGGGGTGCAGCCTGGTGAACAGGCCTCAGGCCTCAGGCCTGTGCTCCCCTCTGGAGGTTGTTCTTGTCCAAGGCTTTCCTGGCCCCAGACATTTTGGACCTTCACTTTACAGCTTTCCCAAAAAATAGTCCCTCGGGACAAAAGAGAGAAAAGATGAGACTGGTTTTGTTGGGGGGGGGGGAGTGAGAGCACGTTGATGCAAAATTACACAGCAAGATCCCAGGTTGAAACGCAACCCACCAACCTAATACATTATGTAACGTCACCACAACATCGAAATACAATCAAATTGTAAGACAGCAATTACCCAGAGGCTGAAAATTAATACACACACGCACACACACACCACACAGGACACACAGACACAGACACACACACACACACATGCACACTCACAGACAGACAGACATTCCTGCACATACACACACACTCTCTCACATACGCTCACACATACACTCCCCACACACACAAACCCTCTCACAGACCTATACTCTTTTTACTCATACACACATGTGCACACACACGTGCACACACACACACACATGCGCGTGCACACACACAACACAAACACGCACTCTGTCACAGACACTTGTACTACCCCCTACAAACCACATGCGCGCACACACGCTCTCTCTCAAAATTCCTTCTCTCACAAAGTCTGTCATACACTCTAACACACACACACGCTCACAACACACGCCCACACACCACAGGACACAACACACCCACACAGACACACAGACCACACACACACACTCTTTCTATTGTGCATGCACAGCCTCACATGCACACACTCTTTCTTTCACACACGCAATCTCTATTTCTCTCACGCGCAGGCCCAACAGTCTTTCCCTCTCATGCACACCCTCTCTCTTGCGTGCACAATTCTCTCTCTCTCTCATGTAAGCACACACCCACTCTGTCTCACAAGGGCATGCTCTCCCTCTCACTCACACACTCTCTCACAAACACACTCTCTTTCTCTTGCAGGTAACACTCACACAAAGTGCGCACACGTACACACCGTCTCATACACACACAACACACACACACTCGCTCTCGCACACACAAACAATCTTTCTCGGGCACGCTTTCTCACAAGCATCCGTCTTTTTCTCTCATGCAGGTACACGTTCTCTCGCACGCTCTGAAACACTCTGTCTCTCACTCACACACTCTCTCTCTTGCATGCACACACACACTATCTCTCCTGCATGTGCTCACTCTCTCTAACACACCAACACTTTCTCTCACAAGCACACTCACATGTACACACATTCTTCCTCTAGCACACTTGCACATCTCTTTAACACACATGCACCTGTCTCACTCATGTTCATGCACTCTATATAACTCACATTCACGCACACTCTCACACGTTCACCACAGTCTCTTTCCTCTTGCATACCCACATACTCACATATCTCTCGCATATCTCTCTCACTTTTATGTGCTCTCTCTTTTGCCAACTCTTCACGCTCGCACATTCTCACACACACACTCTCGCGCTTGCACGTACTCCATCACGTTCACACATTATTCTCTCTCATGTTCATGCATATTCACACATTCTCCCAGTCACACACACTCTCTCGCGGTCGCGTGCACTCTCTCTCACATTTGCTCACAACTCTCTCGCATTCACACACATATAGTCTCTCGTGTTCGTGCACACACACCCGCATTCGCATGCTAGCTCTTGTGCTTGCACGTTCTCTCGTGTTCACGCACTCTCTCTCGTGCATTCATGCTCACTCTCTCGCTCACGCACACTACATCTCTCGCGTTCCAAACACACTCCCTCTATTTTCACTTTCATTCACACTTTCTCTTGTGTTCACTACACACTCTCTCTCATGCACTGTCTCTCTCTTGCATTTATGCACTCTCTTTCTTGTACATTCACATACTCTGTCTTGCATTCACACAGACTGTCTCTCTCGCACTCATGCCAACGCTCTCTCTCACATTTGTGTACTCTCCCTCTCTCTCGCGGTCGCACACTCTCTTTTGCATATGTTCACCCACTCTCCCTTTGCACCTTTGCACTCTTTTTCACCTGCTTTCTGTACATACTCTCTCATGCTTTGTGCATTTCTGTATCTCACGTATTTGCACACACTCTCTCACATTTGCACAATCTCTGTCTCATATTTGTGCACTCTTGTGTTTCTGTACACATTTCATGCATTTGTGCACACTCTATCTCTTGTGTTTGCACACTCTCGCTCTCTCAGTTCGCACACACTGTCCCTCAAGCTGCACAGTCTCTCATGTTTGCGCACTCTCTCTCTCTCTCGTTAGTGCACTCTCTCTCACACATCCACCGCACACTTGCTCTCTCGCATTCATGCACACTCTTGCGTTCGTGCACACTCTCTTTCTCGTTCACACCACACTCTCTTGCATTCACACACATTCACATTTGTGCACACGCTCTCTCACAGTCGAGTACACTCTCACTCCTGCATTAGCGTGCACTCTCCTTGCTCACGTTTGTGCACACTCTGTCTCTCACATTTCCGCACAATGTCTCTCTCATGTTAACACACTGTCTCACTCGTGTTTGCCCACACTTTCTCCTCACATTCTCTCTCTTTCTTTCTCTTGCGTTTGCGCAGACTCTCTCTTATGTTGGCACACTCTCTCTCATGCGTTTAGGCCACTCTCTCTCACATTCACACATTCTCTCTTGTGTTCATGCACTCTCTCGTGCTCGCACACACACACACTACACATGGACACACACTCTCCATCTCTCTCTTGCGCTTGCACACAATGTTCCTCTTGCACACACACTCATTCTCTGTCCCATTCACACACACTCCCCTCTCTCACATGCACACACTCTCTTTCTGTCACACGCTCACACACATTCTGTTCAATCTGACATCCAGGGATTCTTTAATGGAGCTTTAATATTTGAAAGTCCCAGT